>NC_142953.1:30069080-30136580 GCF_046866305.1 Octopus bimaculoides
TCTTCCATCTGCCAATAAAGGTGGGCAGTGCACTTAACGAAGAAATTCATCGGCTTTCTATTGTGGTTGATGAGTTTGATCGACCTTTCCATCCAGATATGCTCATGTTGAATATCTACAAGAAAGTAAGTGATGCATACTGTCTACTTATGTCTGTTCATCTTTTCACAAATCTCTTTCTTCTTCAATCTATCAGTCTGTCTGTTTGTCCATCTACCCATGTATCCATCCGATAGTCTGTCTGCCCCTCTCTCTCAGTATCACTCTTTCATCGGCTCCTTCTCCTCATCTCTGTTTCCTTTCTTCACTATATTTCGATGAGAGCAGATCAATGAAGTAATACCAATGACATGGTTTTGATTAGGTTGGATCCAGTCTCTCCAGGAAGTGATCCACACACTCTGGTCTCAAAGACATCCTCTGCAGCACAACTAAAATGTGATGCACAAAATCAATCAGCAAAACTGGCGTCAACCCAGGTGTTGCTTGATCTGCACACTTGTGGCCAGGCCATCTGGAATTGCCCTCTTATACCATTTCAGCCATTAAAATCAAAGGTCTTCATTTGCTTGTTGTGTTGCTGGAGACTTTGGCTATTTTTTCAAGGTATACCCTTAGATGTGTCCAGATCGGTGAGAACAGGTTTTAGCTGGGTTGGTCTGGCTACAAAATCCGGCTCAGATCTTTTCCTGAACATGACTGATCACCTTGGAGTGTGAGAGTGTGACGGCCAGTCCTTGAGAAAAAGTTGCTTAAGGCACATCACTCAACAAAGGGTACTCCTTCTATACAGCCTTTGAGCCTTATCCATCAATAATAACATATATATATATATATATATATATATATATATATACACACACACACACACACACACACAGGTGCAGCATGGCTGTGTGGTTAGAAGCTAGTTTCCCAACCACATGGTTCTTCGTTCAGTTCCACTGTATGGCACCTAGAGCAAATGTCTTTCACTACAGCCTGAGGCCAACCAAGGCCTTGTGAGTGGAATTGGTAGATGGAAACTGAAAGAAGCCCGTCACATGTGTGTGTATATATATATATATATATATATATATATATATATATATATATATATATATATACATGTGTGTATATATTTGTGTGTTTACATCCCTGTAACTCCAGCAAAAGAGACTGATAGAATAAGTACTAGGCTTACAGAAAATAAGTCCTGGGGTCAGTTTGTTCGACTAAAGGCAGTGCTCCAGCACTGAAACAAGTAAAAGAATAAATGAATATACATATATATGTATATACTGGCTTCAGATTTTGACACAGGGTCAATAATTTTCATGGTGGGGTGCAAGTCAATTCATCAACCCTCGGCATTTGGTTGATACTTATTTTATCAACCTCAGAGGGAGGAAAGGCAAAGTCAACCCCCAACTACATTTGAACTCAGAATGTAAATTCAGAAGAAATGTTGCTAAGCATTCTAACAATCCTGATAGTTTTATCAATTTCAATATATATATATATATATATGAGAGAGAGTTAATCAAATATGTCTTTGAAAATAAAGGGTACTAGGTTTCAGATATGTGCTCTTGATATGAGAAATGTCTAAAACCTTAAAAAGGTATTTAGAGATTCAATTAGAGCGATTATATATTAGAGAGTAAAAATAGAAAAGGCTACATAAAAAAAAATCACAGAAGATATACGTCCACAATATAAACAAACAACACCTTTATTATAAGATTTTAAATAGCCTTTCTATCATTCAATTGACTCCACTGAAATTCATCCTTTTCTCTGATGAGTGGATATACTTCCTAAGAATGGTTATCAAGTTTGGATTTCATTTCGAAAGCTTAGTATATTCATGGAACGATCGTAAGATCTCTCAAATCTTTTTAAATGATCATAGCTATACTTTATATATTTATTTATTAATATTGTTTATATTATGGACTTATCTCTACTGTTAATTTTTATGATATAATTTTTTCTACTTTTACTCTCTAATATATATATTATATATATATATATATATATATATATATATATATATATATATATATATATATATATACACATAGATAGATAGGAATCCACAGATATACGAGCCCTGGGGGCACCTGTTCAACAGAATGTGGTTAAGCCACTTAGAACAAAGGTCTCAAAGTGTTTGGTTCAAGTGTCAATTTGTTCTATTATAAAACACAGAATCCAAAACAATGTGTTTTGTTACATGAATTTTTGTAGATATATATATGTGTGTGTGTGTATATATATATATATATATATATATATATATATATATATATATATATATATATATATATATATATATATATAATGTACAGGCTTAGACATGGCTTTGTGGCTAAGAAGCCTAGTTTGCAAACCATGTGGTTTCAGGTTCAGTCCCACTGCATGACACCTTGGGCAAGTGTCTTCTATTATAGCCCCGGGCCAACCAATTCATTGTAAGTGAATTTCATAGACAGAAACTGTGTGGAAGCTCGACACATATATATATGTGTGTGTGTGTGTGTGTGTTTGCTTGTCCACCCACTCATCACTTGACTACCAGTGTTTGTTGCTTATGTCCTTGTAACTTTGAGGTTCAGCAGAAGGCACTGAAAGAAGTGCTGAGGCCAGTTTGTTTGACTGAGCCCTTCAAGGTGGGTTTTCCCGCACAGCCACAGTCCAGTGACTGAAACAAAAGCAAAAAAAGAATAACATCTCTCTCTCTCTCATTGTCCTCTCATTCACTCTTCTCTCTCTTTCTTTCTCTCTTCCTCTCCTATTTTCTGTTTCTCTGATGTCTTCTATAACTCAACCAATTATTCTCTCCCACCAATACTACTACTACTACTACTACTACTACTCCTACTATTGCCACTGTCCAGGACCTTCACAGCCATCTTGAGTCAACCCTTTGCCGAAACATGGTTGGCCGTTGCACAGCATCTGTCTTTCGAGGGATGGGCAACATGGATTTGTATATGACAGGTAAGCAACCGACCTCCGACCCCTCACCTGGACTGCTCTCTGGTGCAGCACCCATGCACATGCGCACACACGCATGCCTCTGGCACCCTGCCACTTTTATCACCACTGCCAACCAATGTTCCTTGACATAATTTGTCGCTTGGTTTAACATCCCCTTTTCCCTTTTTCCCTTCTGACTTTGGGTGACAAAATCCCTTGTGAGTGGATTTGGTAGACAGAAACTGAAAGAAGCCCTTTATATATGTGTGTGTGTATTTATGTTGGCGTGTTTATGTCCCTGTAATTTAGCAGTTCGGCAAAAGAGACCGATAGGATAAGCACCTCACTAAAAAAAAAACAGAGTAAGTCCTGGGATCGATTTCTTCAACTAAAACTCTTTAAGGCGGTGCTCTAGCATGGCCAAGTAAAAGACTAAAAGAATATGCACATTACTTATACTGAAAATCACTTTAAAAACATTTTAAATACACTTACATGAAACACACATTTTAAAGACATATACACATTATATATATATATATATATATATATATATATATATATATATATATATATATATATATATATATATATATATATATATATATATATAAATATATATATATATAAATATATAGACGCAGGTGTGGCTGTGTGGTAAGAAGCTTGCTTCCCAATCACATGGTTCCAGGTTCAATCACACTGTGTGACACCTTGGGTGAGTGTCTTCTACTATAACTCCAGGCTCACCAAAGCCTTGTGAGTGGATTTGGTAGACGGAAACTGAAAGAAGCCTATCATACATACATATATATATGTGTGTGTGTGTGTTTGTATGTCTGTGCTGGTTTGTTTATGTCCCTGTAACTTAGTGGTTCAGCCTAAGAGACTGATAGAGACAAAGAATAAGTCGTTGGGTTTATTTTTTCAACTAAAAGGTGCTCCAACATGGCCTCAGTCAAAATGATGGAAACAAGTAAAAGAATAAAAGGCAACATTAAATACACACACACACTCATCCATATACACAAAACCCATCTCATCCCTGACTAAATGCACTAAAATTTGAAAGCAGACTTGCCTCTACTTGACCCCAACTTGACCTGACTTGACCTTTATATGTCAGAGACATCTGGTGGCAGTGGTCTTATTCAGTGGTAACCATTTATGAGGGAGAAAAGAGGAGAGAGGTCAAAGGTTTGTTCATGGCACACTCCCCCCCCCCCCCCCCCGGCTGTTTTATCTACATCTTTTTTATTTGTTTGTTTGCTGTTTATTGCCCCCCCCCCGCCATCCCCGGCGCCTGTGCACTTAGGTACACATACCAGTTCTTGTTGTTGCTGTTGTTCTGGTCTTTATTTTATTTTAATTATTTTAATTATTTATATTATTTTGTTATTTTGAAGCAGGATTGTTTAATTTGAAAATAATTCAACATTGCATGATGTTGCTGTTGTTGTTGTTGTTGCTGTTGTTGTTGTTGCTGTTGCTGTTGCACTTTTTTTTAATGCTTTATTTTTCCTAATTTTTATTATTTATTTTTCTTTTATAAATCATTTCTTTGAGAGATGACAATAACAAAGGAACAGGCTATCGAATAATACATACTTAGTGACTTTAGGCCCTTACATGTGGTGGTGGGGGGCTGCTGCTGTTTGCCCCTGCTCTTCTTGAGGTCAGGTCTAACTTAAGCAGACCAATGATCAAAGACCTTCTAACTCTGGCCATCTTGACCACTAGCAAACCAGGGCTACCTTGTCCAGTTCTATTGCTTTCCTTTTCAAGACAGTGGGGTGGTGATGTGATTTGAGTGTGTCCTTGAGAAAGTCACTTTATTTCACATTGCTCCACTCCCCTCAGCTGGCAAAAACAAGTTGTCACCTGTATTTCAAGAGGGCCAGTCTTGTCACACTGAAATCTCCCTGAGAACTACATTAAGTGTACGCGTGTCTGTGGAGTGCTTGGCCACTTTCACGTTAATTACACGAGTGGGCTTATCATTACCAACAGAGTGCCAGTATATAATTAGTTTAACATCCACTTTTCCATGCTCGCATGGGTCAGACAGAGTATGACTGGGATGCCCTTCCTGTCATCAACCCTCAGTTGTTTCCCAAGCAAGGTAATATTTTTCCTTGACTAGACATGTTAGAAATGCAGTTCTATATTTAAGAGATGAGGAATTATGTACATTATTTACAATTGACGGATATTTGTCCTCCTCTTGTTTGTTAACACAACGTTTCGGCTGATAGACCCTCCAGCCTTCATCAGACGTCTTGGGGAAATTTCGAACCTGGGTTCTCATTCCTAAGGTATTTTTCAATGTTATTATTATTATTATTGTTCAGGTCACTGCTTGGAATCGAACTCAGAATCTTGGGGTTAGCAACCTGTGCTCTTAACCACTACACCATGTGCCTGTGGTGTTGTGGTTAAGAGTACAGACTACTAACCCCAAGATTCTGAGTTCGATTCCAGGCAGTGACCTGAATAATAATAATAATAATAATAACAACATCGAAATATACCTTAGGAATGAGAACCCAGGTTCGAAATTTCCCCCAAGACACCTGAAGAAGGCTGGAGGGTATATCAGCCGAAACGTTGTGTTAACAACAAACAAGATGAGGACAAATATCCGTCAAATGTAAATAACTTATGTTAGAAATGCTTTTCACAGAAGATTGGACATGAAGGATACCACCTGCACAACAGTGACACTCGTTTACAGTCATCAAGCAATGTCAAAGCAAGCAGACAGTAACACACACACACACATACAAAAGGGCTTCTTTCAGTTTCCGTCTACCAAATCTACTGACAAAGCTGTGGTAGAGTGACTGCTATATTTTCATGGTGAGGGACCCAAAGTGGGGTTCATCCATTTCACAGGTTCAGATATGTTAATCAAGCCAATGTGTGTGATGAGAGAGGGGATCTTTATGTTGTTGCATGGTCTGCTAGAAATAGCAGTCAAATCTCTCTCTTAAACCCTGTCTTTCTGTCCTAAAAAAAAAAAAAAAAAGTAAACATGCTTTGGATAAGATGTGATAGTCATGGTTGGAGCGTCTTTGATCATAGCTTTGCTGTATCAAAGCTGACCTGGAACTAAATAACCATAAGGAGATGGACACATTGGATGCTGTATGGTCCTTGCTATATTTATATGTAAAAGGTGGGACGGTCATGGTTAGAGCAACTTTGATCACAGGACTGACTAATTACAGGGAAGGATACATTTGATAATGTAGTCCAAGATACACAATGTCTAAATAAATGATGGGATGGTCATGACTGGAACACCTTTGATTATAGGTCTTCTGGATCAGGGCTTGAACAAGAGAGGACGCATTAGATAGTGTAGTCTTAGATAGACTATGTCTAAATCAAAAAACGGTACAGTCAGTGCTGGTCTGAACATTTTTGATCTGGTTTGAGCGTCAGAAGCATTTTGGGGTTTGCTCGACCAAATCTAACCCAGGGCTAAACACTTAGAACAACAACAACAACAACAACAGTGCAGGACTTCTCAACAACAATAACTTCAACAACATCAACATCAAGAATGTAACGTGAATCTTTGTTTCTGTCACTGCTCCCCCCCTTTTAGGAGTTGTATTCATACGTCGAGGAGATGCTGGGCCGCAACATGCATGGACGTTGCTCTCGTGTGTTGAGCAAACCAGTGGTAGAAACACGACAGAAAATCACAGGTAAAAACAAAAACAAAAGCCAGCCTCTTCCCCCTCACCTCATCAACACTCTGTCTACTCTCTACTAAAACTCTTCTTACCTCCTTTGGTCGTGGGGCGGGGGGGGGTGATGAGAAGGGCACTGATTTGAAACCCTAAAAGAAAATTTGTTTGCTTTAATGTTTTCTTTCCTTCTCTTTCTCTCTCTTTTTTTTTTATGTTGCTTTATTATGTTTGATCTATAGACGCAGGCATGGCTGTCTGGTTCAGAAGCTTGCTTCCTAACACTGTGGTCTTAGGTTCAATCCCACTGTGTGGCATCTTGGGCAAGGTGACCAGAGCCTTGTTAATGGATTTGGTAGATGGGAACAGAAAGAAACTTGTGTGTGTGTGATCATCATCATCATTTACCATCCATTCTCCATGCTGGCATGGGTTAGAAGGTTTGACTGGAGCTGATAAGTTGGAGAGCTGCACCAGGTTCCAGTCTGATTTGGTTTGGTCACTATGGCTGGACGTACCAAATCAGACTGGAACCTGGTAAAATTATTTATAAAAACAATTTAATGTTAAACTGAAGAATCACTCAATTCTTTTTAGTACATGTTTATTAACCCTTTCGTTACCATATTTCTGTTGAGATGTTCTGTGCTTCTTTTAATTAATTTTAAATATAAGAATTTAGTAAAGTAACTTCGTTATCATTAAGCTAGTGTTACGAACATAAATTGTGACTAAGGTTTGGTGGAATATTTTAATTCAAAACTTGTGAAAACAAGACATTTGTTCTGCAGGGCCAGGGGTGGTTTCAGCTGGATTGGTATCAAAAGGGTTAAACTTCTCTCTCTCTCTCTCTCTCTCTCTCTCAGGCATCTATGTTTCTCTTCTAATCCCTGATATTACTCCCCTGCTCAATTGAGGGGGTTTTGTCTTGTAAGTTACATGGGAACCTCACTGCTACTTGTGGTGGTACGTAAAAAAAAAAATGGGGGGGGGTACCCAGTACATCCTGTAAAGTGATTGGCATTAGAAAGGGCATCCCAGCCATAGAAACGGTGCCAAAGCAGACAGCAGTTCTTGGTACAATTCTACAACTAAAACAACAACAACTTCAATGTTAGATGTTAGTGACATTCTGTAAACTTTCTGGAATGGTCTTGCTTAATTCTTCACCTGCACTCACTCCTTTACCCTCGTACTCTCACTCACTCATTCACCCACTCATACCTACACTCACTCGTTCACTCACACTCATGCACCTGTTGTGGCTGCATTTTAAAAACATATTTGTTTGTTTTGTTTTGTTTGTTACATTCCTCATAACACATTAAAAATTCTGAGTTCATTCAAATTTATTGCACAATTGTGGTAGGTGGGCAAGGCTGGAGTGGGGGAGAGCGTACAACAGAAATGAATCTGTTTTAGTATAAACTTATATTGCTGTGTGGAATTGGTTCACCACCACTTGGTCCCTGGTTCAGTCCCCCTGTGCTGTACCTTGAGTAGGTGACCCCTCTGCTGCTATAGCATTCAGACACTCGTGCATTGAATTTGGCCGACAGAAATGCGTGTGTATATGTATGCCCATGTCCCCACAAAAATGCACCTGGAGCTCAGTGGAGCCTTTTGGGTTGTCTGTTAATGTAACCCTCCCCTCCCAACCCATGCCATCATAGAAAGAGGGACGTTAAACAATGATGATGGTATATGTATTTATATATGTATATATACAGTGTGTGATGGGTTGGGTAAATTGTCCCCATTTTATACTTTTAATTTTGCGCATGCGCATTGTTTTTGATTTTGTCGACTACACAGTATGGTAGGGTCAGTTGGGCACTGTCTGTGAGAAAACCAGCACCATGATATAATTCGCTCTGCCAGAAATTTGGAAATGACATGCTATACTGTTTGGCATTCGTGCCAGAAGCTCCAATATGAACATTTCAGAGTATTTGGGTGTCAGTCTGGGGAGAGTTCAGAGGATTTGGTAAGAGTTGGAGGAGTCTAATGGTGATTACAAAGGTGTTTGGAGTGGTCACTAGTGATGGCAACGTTATGCGTCCACTCATCACCCCACACGACCTCACACTCAACACAGAGGCCTACATCAAGGGCCTGGAAGAAGGTAGTGCTGCCCTGGGTCAAGAAGGTGGCTGCTGGAAGACCCTTTGTCTGGCAACAGGACTCTGCACCTTGCCACAGAAGCAGGAGAACCCAGTCCTGGCTGTCAGACGATTTCTTCAACCACATCACCCCTAACATCTAGCCACTTAACTCCCCAGACTGCAACCCCCTTGATTATTATGTGTGGGTCACAGTTGAGCAAGGCTCCAACAAAACTCCTTGTAACACCAAAGATGAACAGAAAGCAAGGATTATGGCAGCATTCACCAACTTAAACAAGGGTACCATCCAGAAGAGTTGCAAGAGATTACAAAGTCATCTAGAGACCATAGTTGAAGCCAATGACGATTTTATTGAATAAATTTACTCTTTAGTATTTCAAGATATTTTTTATGTAATTTTGGGAAATATATCCATTAAAATGAGATGACAGTGTTATTTTCATTTTTGCTTAATTTAGACAACAATTCATTCATCACACCCTGTATATATATATATACACACACACACACACACACACATATATATATATATATATATATATATATATATATATATATATATATATATATATATATATATAAAATGTATGTTTGTGTGTGTGCACTTATATATATGGAAGGCTTCAAGTTATTAATCAACTTGAGACTATAGAACATAACATTTGCCACGCAGTGGGATTGAACCTGAGATGAAGTAGTTGCAAAGTAGACCACGTAACCCTACCTTGTGCTTAAGATGAATGTCTAAACTTGTATTCCTTGGATTAATATTTTCTATGAATTTTGCCCGATTTATTTTGCTTCCACTGTTTTAAATTTCTTTCATCTTCTCTAATTAATTTAACTCATTTTTATTGCAATTAATCTGGTTTTAAATTTTACTTTTTTGTTAATCTATTTCTATTGAAACAAAATGTTTTTGTTTAAATTGATTTTCAAAAATAAGAAAATTTAGTGACAAAATTTGGTCTTTGAAGCCTAAATTGACTCAAAGTCTTGAATGAAGATTTTAATTTTGACCAATTTAATGCTTTTGTTGTCGGATTTCTGTTGAAACACACTGCCTTTGTTTCAATTAATTTTGAAAATAATGAAGAAATTAGTAAAATAACTGTTATTGTTAATTAGTCTTTGAAAGACTGATGAGAGGCTTTGATTTCAATTGCTTTAAAATGGAAGATTTCTATTGTAAAACCAGGAGTGGTCTTAGGCAGGTTGATATCAAAAGGGTTAAGTAATTATATTGTTATTCTATTTGTGTAATTAACTGTTTGATTGTTGTTAAAATTGATAATTACAATGTGGCTCCACCTACATACAAATACACTTCCTTATCTTCTAAGCTTTATATTCAAAACAAAAATAAGTTAAGCAAAGCAACTCAGAGGAGTGGCCAGTGGCATATATTTGAACAACTATATATCGAAATAAAGGTATATTAAATAACATACAAGGTAACTTCTTGGTTAATTGAAATCCTCACTACTGCCAGAGAGGATAGACCAATCACTTAGTGACAGTTGGTGCCAGCTGTAAATTAGAAGGGGAGATAATCTAACGCTTTAACGTTTAAACTGGCCGTATCAGACCAGTCAGATCTAACTTACAATGTTACTCTCAAAAAATGAGCAATTACATCATTGAAATCTTGGAGCTATGAGATAATGCATAATTAAATTAAAACTAGGTGGATAAATAATACATTTGACAGAGTAATCTCAATGCTAAAGGGTTAAACCAGTCATATCCAACCCAAATATTCTAACCATCTTAATGGTCCGACCAGCCAGTTCTGGCCTCTCTCAATTACATCATTGAAATCTCGGAGCTATGAGATAATACAGGATTAATTCAAAATAATGTGAATAATTAAGCATTATATTTGACAGAGAGGGATCTGAATGCTAAAGGATTAATGGGTGTCTTCTACTATAGCCCCAGGCTGACCAATGCCTTTACCTGTCCAAAGTTTCAATGGAAGATTTTAATTCAGAACTCTTGAAAACAAGATGTTTGTACCACAGAGCCTGGAGCAGTCTCAGGCATTTTGGTATCAAAAAGGGTTAAACAGAAAAACAACACCCATTTAGATAGAATCACACACACACACACACACACACACACACACCTCATTTGTTTTATCTTGTTTGTTCCTCTGTCGTTGATGTTCCCACATTGAAATCTCAAAAGCTTGTTTAATCTTGTCATCTTCTCCCCCCCCCCATCTTTCTTTTTTTTTCTGCTACATGTCCTCGTCATCCTTGTTGTGATTTTGCCGTTGCTGTTCCTTATCCCACGACACCTGACACGTTGACGTCCGACAGAGCAAATGGCCACTCTCCTGAAAGATAAAGAGAAAATCCAAAACAAACTGCCGTTCCCAAACCGGGACTTTGAGCTTATGTATCGGTTAGACTGTCGCAACCTCTGTGCTGACTTCCATGAAGACATTGAGTTCCGATTCTCTTTTGGTCCGACAGCTCTCATGCAACGGTTTTTCTTGCCAATGAAGAAACAGAATTATTTAATCGGAGGAATTACGGTAAATATCAACACAGCCTTTTTTTTTCCTTTTTTTTTTTTGTCTTTTTCTCTTTCTTGTCTTTCTTTTACTTTCTCTTTCTTTCCTTATACTCTTTTCTCTCTTTCATTGTTTCTCTCTCTCTCTCTCTCTCCCTCTTTCATGTTTCTTGTTTCTCTTTCTTTCAATATCTCCATTTTTCTTCCTCTTTGTTTCATTTTTCTTTGTCTCTTTCTCTTTCTTCGTTATCCTTGTTTTCTCTCTCCCCGTCTCTCTCTCTCTCCCCGTCTCTCTCTCTCTCTAATTACCCATTAATCACTCTCTCCCTCTCTTGCAGACCCCACAATCCCAACAGCCAGCAGCCACAGATGTATCTCAATCCAGTGAAGTCCTTGTTGCTATGTTAAGCACATTTGCCTCAGTCACCTCTCGCACCACAGTCGGTGCCATGGTTCTCGTAGGAATGGTATGTTACACTCCACTTATTTTACCTTTCTCCATCTATGTCAAATAATCTAGTCCGTGATAAAACAATGTATATATATGTATATATGTATATGTATATAATCGTCACTGAATTTGACTGAGGGTGTCAAAGCACCTACATTGCTAGAAATAAGTTAAAAACTCTTAATGCTCTAAGAAGAGTTTTTTAAGTCTTATTTCTAGCAATGTAGGTGCTTTGGTACCATCAGTCAAATTTAGTGATGATTAAAGTTTTCCATTATGGTATTACATTGACCTAGCTGTTTACCATCATCATCATTCAATGTCCGTTTTCTATGCTGGCATGGGTTGGACGGTTTGACTGAGGTCTGGAAAGCTAGCAGCTGCACCAGGCTCCAATCTGATCTGGCAATGTTTCTATAGTTGGATGCCCTTCCTAACACCAACCACTCCTAGAGTGTAATGAGTGCTTTTTATGTACCACTAGCACGGGAGCCAGTCAGGCAACCCCGGCATCGATCATGTTCAGATAGTGCTTTTTATGTGCCACCAGCACAGGAGCCTGTCGGGCAGACCCAGCATCAGCCACATTCAAATGACACTTTTTACATGCCAGTCGGGCAGACCCAGCATCTGCCACATTCAGATGATGCATTTCATGTGCCACTGGAATGGAATTTCATGTGCCACAACTATAATTTTGGTTTTACTTGACTCAACAGGTCTTCTCAAGCATGAGAAAGGCTTCAACAGTTTCCATCTGCCAAATCCACTTACAATGATTTGGAGCCATGGTAGAAAACACTTGCCTGAGGTGGCATGCAGTGGGACTGAACCTGAAATCACACGGTTCCAAAGTGTTTTTCTTGGTCACACAACCATGCCTGCATCTAATGCTCCCTGTTTTATGAGTTTGTCTGCATTAGAACCTGGAGTCTTCTGATCCATAGTCAAATATATTAGACATCATCAAATTTCAGTTTCCTTCAAAATGAAGGAAATGCATTCTTGTTCGTGAAGTGACAGCCAAGTGATTCCCTGCTATTGGCTGGCTCTTTGGAGGATTTGTAGAACATCAGATGAAATTGTGATCATGTGACTGACCACGCTATCAGATGTTGTTACACATCACTGGTCACAATGCACTTTTAGCATTGTTTTAGCTAATTGAATGACACCATCCCACTGGCTAGCTGAGCAGGCCAACATTTCCCCTGATCAAAGCAGGGACTGAAGCAATATGAAATGAAGTACTTTGCTCAAAAACACAGTGTACTGCCCAGTCAGGGAATTGAACCCATGATCTAGTGATTGTGAATGCAACAGCCTAACCACTAGGCCATACTCCTTCACTCAGATGAAATGTATTGTGGTATTTAAATCCATTTTATGTTCAAAGTACAAACCTTTTTTTTTATTATTTTTAATTGCCACTGTCACTAAAAATAAATGAAATGAAATAAGTACCAGATGAACCCTGAGGTCAATGTAATCAACTTTCCCTTCCTTTAACATTGCTGGCCTTATTACCAAAATTTGAAACCTTTACTATTATTATTTATTATTATTATTATTATTATTGTGGTGAGCTGGCAGAATCATTAGCACACTTGACAAAATGCTTAGCAGTATTTCATCCATCTGTACGTTCTGAGTTCAAATTTTGTTGAGGTCAACTTTGCCTTTCGTCCTTTTGGGGTTGATAAAATAAATATCAGGTTAACACTGAGGCCCTTCCTCTGAAATTGCTGGCCTTGTGCCGAAATTTGAGACCATTATTATTATTATTATTATTATTATTATTAAGGTGGGCGAGCTGGCAGAATCATTAGCATGCCAGGCAAAAATACTTAGCAACACCTGTTCCATCTTTACAATTTGAGTTCAAACTCTACTGAGGTTGGCCTTTCATCCTTTCAGAGTCAACAAAATAGATTCTAGTTGAGAACTGTGGTGGTGGGGGAGGTCGGTGTGCTTGGCTAGCTCCACCCCCCCACTCACACACAAAATTGCAGGCCTTGTGCTTGTAGTAGAAAAGTTATTATTATTATTATTATTATTATTATTATTATTATTACTATTATGATTTACAGATTGCTAAAGCAGCTGGTTGGCGGGTGATTGCAGTGAGTGGGGCCCTGTATGGTCTGCTCTACTGCTACGAGCGGTTAACATGGACCAACAAGGCCAAGGAACGAGCTTTCAAACGCCAGTACGTGGAATACGCCAGCAGCAAGCTACGTCTGATTGTTGACTTGACCAGCTCCAACTGCAGTCACCAGGTGAAACAGTGAGTAAGATGCTAGCCACAGTCTCACACACACACACACACACACACTCGTCCGGTCCCGGCTGTGGTCACCAAGTGAAGCATTGTGGACGCCATCACTATTGACCCTTCATACCTATTGCCAGTGAATTATCTCACACATACGCATGCACAGATTCACTGAAACACTACCACGCATGCATACAGATGTTTTAATGCACACACACACACACACACACCAACAGTCAAATCAGTGAAGCATAGACACTGACACTGACAAGGAAATTATCAAACAGGCTACACAAGGGCCCTAAATGTGAAATGGCAGCAACAGATGACAAATGAATACTTTTATGAGGACCTGGTGATAATTAGCGAGAAGATCAGGTAAAGAGACAGCGTTGGCAACTCTGGTCATTGCATGCACCACCTGAACTGGAACCGTCCAAATTAGTGTTGTGGAACCCAGTTTATGGTGATGGAGGAAGAGGCAAACATTGGCACCCTTACATTGACAACTTGCTCACGGACACTGTCCTGGAGTGTATCCAGAACCTCGAGGCAGTGACCCAGAGGTGTGGAAAGTGGACTTAGTTGCTGCAGCCCCAGGTTGGAACCCAACCTTAAAAAAAAAAACAATATAAAATAAACTGGTACAGTACAACTCCTGTTCATACATTAATACATTATTGTTGCTATACTACTACTACTACTACACACACGCACACACACACACATGCTGCTATTAGCATGCACACACACACACACAGTGTTCTCTTTGTCTTTCTCCTCTCACTTCTGCCTCCACTCCACATTCACATGTGCTACTCTCTCCTTCCTTCCTTCCTTCCTTGTCTCTCATCCACTCGCCCCACCCCACCCTTCCACACCTCATAACAACATGCCTACACACGTCCCCTACCACTCTCTCTTTCTCATACCCTCTCACTCACTCACTCTCTTTTTCCAACACCGTCCACAACAACAGGGAGCTGACCTCCACCTTCTCCGTTGTGTGCCACCAAGTTGACCTGTCCAAGAGTCAATTGGAAGATGAAATCAATAAAATCCAGAAGGACATTGACCAGTTAAAGGACGTCACTTCCAAGTCAAAGACACTCAGGTTTGTGACATTGCTGCTTCAACCTCTTCTCCTCCTCCTCCTCCTCGTTGTTGTTGTTGTTGTTAAGGCAGTGATCTGGCAGACAGTATTTCTTCCAACTGTTTACGTTCTGAGCTCAAATTCTGCTGAAGTCAACTTTGTCCTTTGATACAATAAAGCACCAATCAAGGACTGGTGTCTGATTCACCTCTCCTTGTTTCTCTCTGGAAGAAATTCACTGAGAGATATTTGGGCTGCTCCAAGTTTAACCCTTTTGATACCAACCTGACTGAGACCACCCTTCGTTCCATGGTACAAACTTAATGTCTTAAACTGATCTAAATTAAAACCATTCTGCAGAATTTCATGTTAATTTATTCTTCATGCATCAGCTTAATAATGAAATTATTTTACTAAATTCTTGCTTTTGTAATTAATTGAAACAAAATCTGTGTTTCAACAGAAATATGGTAACAAAAGGGTTAAAGTGATTTAGAGGAAAACCTTACGTTCAACTTTTGTATTGATTCATGTTTCAAACACAAGCTTAATAATTGTAGAGTTATTTTACTAAATTCCTCTTTATTTTCAAAATTAAGTTAAACAAAGGTGCAGGTGTGGTTGTTGTGGTGAGAAGCTTGCTTCCTAACCACATGGTTCCAGGCTCAGTCTCACTGTGTGGCACCTTGCGCTGGTATCTCTTACTATAGCCTTGTGAAAGAATTTGGTAGAAGGAAATTGAAAGCCCGTTATGTATGTATATATATGTATATATATATATGTGTGTGTGTATATATATATTATAATCAAAGATAAAAATCTATATAGGATTTTATCAGGTAGCTAGCATGTAAAGATTTTTAGGTATGGATTAATAGAGTAGTTTGCCCTTATCATTTATTTATATATGTTTGCGTTTATGTGCATGTCTTTGTGTCTGTATTTGTTTTTCTCCTCCCACCCATCACTTGACAACTGTGTTTACATCCCTGTAACTTAGCGGTTCAGCAAGAGACACCAATAGACTAAGTGCCAGGCTTACAAAGAATAAACCCTGGAGTCGATTTCTTCAACTAAAAGAAAATTCTTTAAGGTGGTGCTCCAGCATGGCCACAGTCAAATGACTGAAACAAGAAAGAGATTTGACAACAAAAGGGTTTGAACTGATTTAAATGAAAACCCTCAAACTTCTGTGTTAATTCATGCTTCAAACATTAGCTTTAATAATGACACAGTGACTTTAATAAACTCTTTGTTATTTTCAAAATTAATTGAAATAAAGGCATTGTATTTCAATGAAGGGGTTAAAGTTACCCAAGACATCCTTTACAACTGCCCTCAACAGTTGAGATTCTTGCTCTTATTGTTATTGATTCGAAATTGTAGTCGTAGTTGTTGTTGTTTTCTGTGTGTTGAAGGCCTCAGCAGCCAAATAAGTATTGCTCTTGGCATCATCTTTAAACATTTTGATATTCAGATAGCTCTGTCGAACATAAGGTTCATTTATACCAGTGCCAAGTAAAGGGCACCTGTGCTGGTAGCATGTAATAAGCAGCTAGTATGCTCTGTAAAGGGGATGGTGTTAGGAAAGGCTTCCAGCTGTGGAAACCATGTCAGGACAGACAAGTGGGGCCTGGTGTAACTCTCCAGCTTTCCAAAGCCTCTCAAACAGTCCAACCCATGCCAGCATGGTAAACAGACATATGATGATGATGTAATTATTTATTTTCAGAATGACATTGTAGGGTAGGTGTGAGAAGCTAGATTTGCCCAGTTTGAACATAAAACAGAATATTTTAGCCGGATTCCAGCAGTTTGAACCTGAAGCAGGTAGAAATATTTTGACTGGATCTGACCAGTTCCTAAATGCAAAAGGCTTTCCACTCTGCCATTTTGTTTTACGTTTTTCTTTCTTTTTTACAGAAACAAAGCTGATTGGTTAGACAGTGAATTGAAGTCCTTCACCAACCAATACCTCCAGCATGAGGTTTGAACCAGGGTCCAGTTTAGTTTTACGTATGGATGCAGCTGCTTCTGTCCACTATGATAGACACAGTGACCGAGTGAAGCAGAACTCTGCTTGTTTGGCAACAAACCGAGCTGTCAGTTGGCAAAGAACTGTAAAAAGCGGGGACAGTTTCATGAAGTCTGATCTGATTAGTTGGTCAGCTGATTCCATCATCTATGTATATTAAAAGTACAGCCTTATAGCTTTGTCTTCTCTCTCTGTCTGTCTGTCTCTCCCTCTGTCTGTTTCTTGAAGATTCTGTGGACTATACTATCAGAGAGTGTATATATTATGTGTATCAGCAGGAGATGAAACCACATATACACTTTATATGCATGTGTATATAAATATGTACACACGTGCATACACATACACACACACACATACATACATATACATATGCACACACATATACATACCAGCCTATGTGTGTGCATATAAGTTTTAGTGATTCCAACCAAAACCATGTTGATGCACTATCTTTGTTTCTGCATGAATCTCTGTGTGTGTGTGTGTGTGGATATGTTGACACAGACATGACCAAATGGTTAAGAAATTCACTTTACAACCATGCAGTCCCAGGTTCATTTCCACCATGTGCCACCTGGGACTGGTGTCTGTTTCCATTGACCCAAATATCCTGCTAACTGAAAACCGATGGATGGGATCTGTGTGTGTGTGTGTGTGTGTGTGTATGAATGTATGTGTATATGAGTGTGCATGTAATTATATATATATATATATATATATACTCATGCATGTGTATATGAATGTATGTGTGTGTCTATGTTTATGTATGTATATGTATGTATGTATGTATAGATATATACACACATACACACACAGAGGAAGTTTATAAATGGAAAATAAATTCTCTCTAAAAGTGTTCTCTATTTTTCTCCCCCCCCCTTTCTTCTCTCTCTCTCTCTCTCTCTCTCTCTCTCTCTTTACACAGGATCTTCCCTATTGGGAGCCCTCTACCTAGGACCAGAGCCGTCTTCAGTGAACTCTTAATACAAAACCTTATTGGTGGTGAATTCTCAAAGGACAAGCACCATTCTAGATGGGGATCTCTTTTGTGGAACTTTATAGAAAGATCTCTGCAAGAATCTGTATTTATTTCTCTAACCCAGATTACAATACTTATTAAAAAAAAAGAAAAATCAAAATATTATATATTGAAATAATATATCTTCACAAAAATTTCAAGCATATTATTATTATTATTATTGTTATTATTATTATTATTATTGTTATTATTATTATTATTATTGTTATTATTATTATTATTATTGTTATTATTATTATTATTATTATTATTATTATTATTATTGAAGGTGGGGAGCTGGCAGAATGATTAGCATGCTGGGTGAAATGCTTAGTAGCATTTCATCTTCCGCTATGTTCTGAGTTCAAATTCCGCCAATGTTGACTTTGTTTTTCATCATTTCGGGGTTGATGAAATTAAGTACCAATTGAAGACAGGGGTCGATACCATTGACTACCCCCCACCCTCAGCCCTTCTACATAATGGGGGCCATGTACCTAGAGTAGGAAGGCTTTATTACTCTTATTAACCAGCTGTGCTGGCAGAATCCTCATCAGATCAGACAAAATGTTTACTGACATTTCTTCTGGCTCTTTTTACGTTCTGAGTTTAAATTCCACCAAAGTTGATATTATTTTTATGTTATTTTGGGATAAAACAAAGTACCTATCTACTAATGGGGTCAATCTAATCAACTGACCCTCCCCACCTCAAAATTGCAGGCCTTATGCCTAAATTTAAAACCATTATTATTATTATTTTTATCATCAGAGGTGGTAAGCTGGCAGAATCGTTAGCATGCCAGGCAAAATGCTTAGCAGTATTTCGTTTGCTGCTACGCTCTGAGTTCAAATTCCACCGAGGTCTACTTTGCCTTTCATTCTTTCGGGGTTGATAAATCAAGTACCAGTTGCGTACTGAGGCCATTGCAATCGACTTAATCCCTTCCCCAAAAAATTTGAAGCCTTGTGCTTCCAGTAGAAAAGATAATTATTATTATTATTGTCGTTTTTGTTACTAGGATGGTAACTTAGCAGAACATTACCACCCTTGGACGAGATGCTGAACAGCATTTCTTGTGGCACTTTACACTGAGGTCTGCTGAGGTCAACTTTGGCTTTCATCTTTTCAGTGAAATAAGTACCAGTCGTGCACTGGGGTCAATATATCCAGCTTACCCCCACCGCACAATATCAAGTCTTGTGCCTAGAGTAGAAAGATTATTATTATCATTATTAGATATTAATTATTAAGCAGAGAATGTCTTTATTTTTGTTAATTGTTTGAAGTGAACAAGAGTCCTATTGTTTCCTTGTCTTTTAATCTTCAGGTGAAACAGGAAACTAAATTAATCTAAGTGGAGAAATATTAACCATCTTTTGTAAAATTGGTGGGTTTGATGTGGAAACAGCTCAAATTCTGTATAAAATGTAATCAATGAAATGACTTTACAAAAGTGTTTATTATTATTGAGTGAGAGAGCAGTGCATGCCATCAAAGTGACACTGGGGTAAAATATACGAAGCCCATTATACCCATCGTGACTACCCGTCTAATAAGGGTACACCAGGCACGTGCATCACAACCATATGTGCGTGACATGGTGATCTCATATCAAGATAAACAGCACATGACCTCGCAGGTGGGGCCCAGTTAGAATTTTCTTCAGGTCGAGTAGCCCATCCTGCTCAAAAGTTCCCTAAATAAGGTTTGTTTAAGGATGTTGAGCAAAACACCCATGTTTCCAAGGGTGAATTATCCAAACCCCAAAGAATTCCTCTCACCACATGGCTATGATTCTCCCCCACTACTTCTGCTCGTGATCAGAGATGCACATATCGTCAGCCACCAAGGGACATGCTCAACTGGCTACGGTCAAACAACTGACCAGCAAATCTGTGGTATTGAGCAGAATATTTGCTGTAGATCATCTTTTATACCAGACAAAACAATGTCCATGATAACACTTCCAATCAGTTAAGGTCAGAAGCCAAGGGAGCCACTGCCTGGGACTGCCTCGGGGCATTATTATTGTTGTCATTAGTATTGTTGTCATTAGGGCAGCAAGCTGGCAAAATGCTTCACGGCATTTCGTGTGTCTGCATGTTCTGAGTTCAAATTCTGCCGAAGCCGACTTAGCCTTTCATCCTCTCAGGGTCTATAAATTAAGTACCAGTTGAATACTGGCGATCAGTGTAATCGACTAGTCTCCTCCTCCAAAATGTCAGTCCTTGTGCCTTTAGTAAAAAGGATTTTTATTATTATTATTATTAGTGCTCGGGTGTTGAGCTGGCAGAACTCCTTTGCAGCATTTTTTTCTGCTTCTTTACATTCTGAGCTCAAATGCTATTGAGGTTGACTGTCAGGGTGGATTAAAAATAAGGATCAGTCAAGTACTTAGGGTTGATGTAATTGACTAATTCCCTCTCATCAAAATTGCTGCTCTTATCCAAAATCAGAAAGAATTATTATTAAGGTGGCTTTTTAGCCACTTGGATATCAGAAACTTTAAACTGCTCAGAGATTTCACCTGAGTTGGAAAGTCCTCTCCATTGACTCAGCTTTTTCAAGCTCATACTTTATCTAAAAAAAAAAGAACTACCTGGGTATGTGGTAAGAAGCTTGCTTCCCAACCACGTGGTTCTGAGTTCTGCTCCACTGCGTAGCACCTTAGGCAAGTGTCTTTTACTATAACCACAGATTGATCAAGGCCTTGAGAGTGGATTCAGTTGTTGGTTGTCAAGGTAACGATGACACATCAATGCTATCACATAATTTTCAAAATGCTCGTTATTTTTATTAGAATTACAGTAATCCCTCGATTATCACGGGTGTTATGTTCCAAAACCTCCCGCAATAGGTGGAAATCTAGAAAATAGAAACAGTACTGTATGTTTTTTTTATTATTTTTCTATAATTTGTATATATTTATTTTATTATAAATGCAAAACAACACTACGGAGGAATCGATGTAAGCTTAAACTGTAATAGATGATGGATTATTGTATTTAGTGATGTATTTTTCCTTCACTGATTTAGCGTATTTTAGACTAAAAGTCTTCACATTATGACATTTAGAAAGCTCTGAAGAAGCAGTACTAAACAAAGATCACAACTTTGCAACAACCACCAAGTGTATTCCATACTTGGACATAATAGCCCTTATTGAAGAGATGGCCATAAAGATACCAAAAGCTCAGGGAGATGAACTAAGGTGGAAAGTGAGACAGGTACTGGAAAAAGCAAAACTTCCTAAACCAAGACTACAGAGTGACAATTCCATCATAATACTTCCAGCAGACAAGGGAAATGCTACAGTGGTGATGAAGAAATCTGACTATTCGGAAAAACTGGCAAGTGATGGTAGCTATAGCAAAGAAAAGAAAGACCCAACTCTGAAAACAGAGAGGAAGTTGTCACAGATCTTGATCAAGAACAAGGATCACTTTACACCAATGAAGTACACACAACTGACTCAACACCACAGTAAACTACCACACATGTATGGTCTCCCCAAGATTCACAAGGATGGTATTCCATTAAGACCTATAGGGAGCTGTAGAGGTTCAGCATGTCATCCACTGAGCTGCTTCCTTGTGGATATAATCAGTCCATTAGCAGGAAAGTCAACATCGTACGTGAAGAATTCCACCCATTTCACAGAATTGATCAAGGATACCCCCATTGAATCCAACCAGATGGTGAGTCTAGATGTGATAAGTCTGGTGAAGCACTATCGGTGATACAAGATAAACTAGTGACAGACACCCATCTAAAAGAACGCACTAGTATACCAATAAGAAACTTGATAGTAATGTTTGACCTTCTGTGTAGAAACTACCTACTTCAGTATGGACATTGATGTATATCGACAAGAGGAGTGTTTAGCTATGGGTTCACCATTATCACCGGTAATGGCCAATATATACATGGAATACTTTGAGAATTTGGCTTTAGGATCAACACCACTAAAACCAACACTATGGTTACGATATGTTGATGACACGTTTATACTCTGGCCCCACCAGGAAGATGTCCAAGCGCTGTTAGATCACGTGAACTCAATAAAGCCATCAATACATTTCACAATGGAAAAGGAAAAACACAATCAGCTTGCATTCCTAGATGTATTAACATGTACCAAGTATGGATTCAGGACATCTGTATACCACAAGCTGACCTTCACTGGACGATACCTCAACTTCAATTTCCACCATCCATACAGTGTAAAGAGAGGAATTGCTCAGTGCCTAAAACATCGAGCAAAAAATATAAGTAGCGATTGTGATACACACCATGAAGAATTGATCAAGCTCAATAATGATCTGTTGAGTAACAACTACCCCAAAAACATAAAATCCACTCCAATTATGAAGAGAGGATGAAACCCATAAACTGACCACAGTCTGTCCACCCCATGTGAAAGGCCTCTCCGAAAAGATGCAAAAGATATGCAGCTCGTATGGCATCAGGACAGTATTCAAGAGTAATACAACCCTTCACAAATACCGCCTTCGAGTAAAACCACCAATAGAAGAGAATATGACCAAAGACTGCGAGTACTCCACCCCATACAGCTGTGGTAGGTTATAGAAAGGCAAAACATGCCACCCCCTTAAAATAAGGGTAGAGGAACATCGCAAAGCTGTGACACGAGGAGATATTGATAAATTGGGTATAGCTGATCATGTATGGAAAAATGGAGACCACCTCCCCCTATGGGACGAAGTTAAAATAATAGACAGAGAACACCACTGGAAAATATGAAAACTAAAAGAAGCAGCACATATGCTAGGACAGAACAACCTCCTAAGCCGACTGAGTGTAGATATGAACAGCATATGGGAACCGGTATTAAGGAAGGATAGGAGAATATTAGATTTATAAGCCCTAAAATTCACTCCATAATTGCCCACGGAGCATATGGCATAGTGGTTTAAGAGCACAGACTACTAACCCCAAGATTCTGAGTTCAATTCCAAGCAGTGACCTGAATGATAATAATAATAACATCAAAAAATACCTTAGGAATTTCCCCAAGACACCTGATGAAGGCTGGAGGGCATATCAGCTGAAACATGTTAACAACAAACAAGATTAGGACAAATATCTGTGAAATGTAAATAATGTAAGCTTTCAGTTTCCATCCAATCAAATCCACTCGGCTCAGGGGGAGCAAAATTCTTACCACACAGCCAGGTAGATTTTTTGTTTCTAATATTCGATTACAAAATGAACCAAATATCATGTACTCAATGGAAGATTTTAAAAGTCAAAGTGTGAGTGATTTGATGCATCAATTATCTTGTTAGACCACTTCCATGTTTGCCATTTTATTTTGACAATTCCACTCACAACTGCCTCTGTTAGACGACCCTTTTCTGCATTGAAGCGAATTAAAAACAAGAGAGGAGAGACTGTTCAGGGTTGGCTCTTAGAACAATTGGAAAAGATTTCCTCCAAAAACTGATTAAAACAGAAGATTCTATGAGAATCTAATAAATATATTTGCTCTGAAAGACTGGAAGAATTGAATTAATTTACAAAATGAGGTAAATAAATTTTTTTTATACTTCTTAAAAATGATTTTAAAAGTATTAAAAGCAATTACCATGACCACATTATGAAACTAAAAGAGTTCTCTTAATGATAAGCAGTTGGCTTCCCAACCACATAGTTCTAGGTTCAGTCCCACTGTGTGGCACCTTGGGCAAGTGTTTTCTATAGCTTTAAACTGACCAAAGCCTTGGTGGTGGATCTGGTAAATGAAAACTGAAAGAAGCGTGTTATGTAATGGGGACATTATGTGTGTGTGTGTGTGTGTGTTACAGGGACATAATCAAACCAACACCAGTTGTCAAGCAGTGGTGGGCAACAAACACACGTGGACACACTCAAACGTGTGTGTTGTCATCATCATCATCATCATCATTTAACATCTGTTTTCCATGCTGGCATGGGTTGGACAGTTTGACAGGAGCTGACCAGCTGAAGGGCCGTACAGGCTTCATGTCTGTTTTGTCATGGTTTCTATGGCTGGATGCCCTTCCTAACGCCACATAGATATATATGTGTGTGTGTAAGACGGTCTTCTTTCAGTTTCCACCTACCAAATCTATTCACAAGGCTATAGTAGAAGATACTTGCCTAAGGTTGCCATGCAGTTGAATGAACCATATTAATGAATTTTCCAAGTTTCATTATCGTCATTTCCTGCTCAGTTTGTTACCCCCTTTTTTTTTAAACAGATGAAATTACATATTAACCGACTTTTAAACAAACGAAAACAATATTTTAAGAAGCATAAAAAGATTTTAAGCAGCAGAATTGATTCTAACATCCATGCAAATAGGAAAATAGACGGCGCTCTTCTGAGTCAGCAAAACAAATAGGCAAATAGTCGATCCTAGTATCAGTACATGGGGGACATTACAAGTAATTATCTTTTGCGTAACCCCTACCAAATTGGTGGATTTCGGGCACATCGTAGAAACAGGTGAATCTATGATGTGCAAATACAACGGAGGATGGGATAGAGGGGGATCAAAATACGTTTTTAGTCTTTAGACCGTTTTTCTGAAACTCTTCTACCACTTATTAAAGAATTTATCAAACCAGGGACGACTATATATTCTGATTGTTGGAGTGCGTCGTACAATGGGATTACTGAAATAGATGTGACACCAAAATACACCCTGGAAGAACGTAAAAAATACGTTTTAAGAGTAATATGGGGAAGATTCAACAAAAAAATTATTTACTTTGTGTTTTATTTACTTCATTTACATGTTTTGGGCATCCGCGCTAGGTACTCGTTGTAGGATCGACTAGCTTGCGCGAGTGCGCGCACCGGGACCACTCTTCTTAAATAGTACTTCTTGAATCGCTTTTTAGATTATGTTTAACAACAGCAGTGTTAATTTTATTTTCAGGTAATGCTTCGATATTAGTATATGACGTCAGTCACGAGTGCGTTTTGTTCAACTCTGTCGAGCAGAATATAGTCACATCATAAGCTGTTACCGTAAGATTATCTGGCACTATCACGCTATTAGATGTCAGAAGTGAAAGTAGTCGCTGTCTGTCTGCCTGTCTGCATGCATGCCTGTTGCTGGTCTGTCAGCCTGCTTGCCTGTCTGCCTGCATGCCTGCTGCTGGCCTGTCTGCCTGCTTGCCTGCTGAGCTATCTGTGTGTCCGTCTGTCTGTCTGTCTGCTGGTTTGAGTTGATACTTTGGCTTACTTACTGATATCTATCTACTATGTATCTATCTATCAATTATTAGAAAACACAAATTTAATATAAAAACATATTTCCTGAAATTGCAAATTATTTAAAATATAAAAATATAATTTTCAACAGAGAGAATTTATCAAAATAGAAAACAAATGAAGTTTGAAGTTAAGTTTAAAAATAAATGTGATACTTATGCTCCGTAGATACTTATACTCTGTAATGTTTCAAACGCATGGATATAGGTGTCGAATTTGTTCCAATAACTTCTGGAAGATCTCGTCCTTGAATTCGTAACGCCACATGAATTCTATTAGATGTGTTTGCAGCAAATTCCGGGTTGTCCCATTTTCTCTTTTGTTCTGGTTCTTGGCATGTTTCCATAGGCATTCGATGTGATTTGTTGTGGCAAATGTAACCGGATCAACAAAATTTATTGAATGGTTCACGGTTAAATGTCTATATCCTAGCGTGTTTAGTGTATTATATGAACGCCAGAGGTCAGAAATTATTGTTGTTCCTGGTAAAATCCGCTCTTGTATAATTTCTAAAAGGGTATCAGATGATCGATCTTCTACCGCAACTAAAAAACATCTTCTCGTATCTCTTTCTAACGCACCAAACACCCACTGCGTTTTAACCCGATGGCCAACATTATATTTTCTTCTAACAAACGCACTTTCATCTATCTCTACTATTCGGTTTGGTCCGCCTAACTTAATATTTTGCGCAATATAATACTCTGCACATACATCACGGCAGTAATTCCTCCAATCTGTTACAGCTACATTTGCTATACGACATTCCTGGCCTAAATTCTTAGCTAAATCTCCCTTAGCCCAATAATATAATATATCTATAATCTGCTCGCTTTTCAGTTTGCTATTATCTAGAAATGTTCCCTTTCTAATGGAAATCAGTTTTCTACAAGGCCTTCCACATGACCATATCATGCCATCGGACAAATTGTTTTTGGCCACTTCCCTCATGCTAGCTCCACAAGAGGGACATATTTTTTCAGTATTTAACAATCCGTATGTCTTGAGCCAGTGAATACTAGCTGCTGTTGTTGCGGTGGCGATGGCAATGTCGCGGTGATTAATTCCATTTGCACTGGGATATGTAGAAGTCATCGTGAAAAACCTGCAACTAATTTGTTCTCGTGTAGATTTCAATTTGAATTACGCGCGCTTTTGGGTGTTCGTTGGTGGGTATGATGGGTAATTCTTGTAGAATTCTTAATTCTTGTAGAATTCCGTAGAATTCCGTAGAATTTAAACAAGCGAAGGTAAGGTGGACGAGAATTTAAACAAATGAAGTTCAGTTTAAAGTTTATAAATAAATATATTTCATTCCATGTTCAGTTAAAACTTTATGAATAAATGTATTTTTGCATTATTCATTATTGTTTTTTAAAAATAAATCACATATACCCATCATACCCACCCAAAAGCGCGCGTAATTCAAATTGAAATCTACACGAGAACAAATTAGTTGCAGGTTTTTCACGATGACTTCTACATATCCCAGTGCAAATGGAATTAATCACCGCGACATTGCCATCGCCACCGCAACAACAGCAGCTAGTATTCACTGGCTCAAGACATACGGATTGTTAAATACTGAAAAAATATGTCCCTCTTGTGGAGCTAGCATGAGGGAAGTGGCCAAAAACAATTTGTCCGATGGCATGATATGGTCATGTGGAAGGCCTTGTAGAAAACTGATTTCCATTAGAAAGGGAACATTTCTAGATAATAGCAAACTGAAAAGCGAGCAGATTATAGATATATTATATTATTGGGCTAAGGGAGATTTAGCTAAGAATTTAGGCCAGGAATGTCGTATAGCAAATGTAGCTGTAACAGATTGGAGGAATTACTGCCGTGATGTATGTGCAGAGTATTATATTGCGCAAAATATTAAGTTAGGCGGACCAAACCGAATAGTAGAGATAGATGAAAGTGCGTTTGTTAGAAGAAAATATAATGTTGGCCATCGGGTTAAAACGCAGTGGGTGTTTGGTGCGTTAGAAAGAGATACGAGAAGATGTTTTTTAGTTGCGGTAGAAGATCGATCATCTGATACCCTTTTAGAAATTATACAAGAGCGGATTTTACCAGGAACAACAATAATTTCTGACCTCTGGCGTTCATATAATACACTAAACACGCTAGGATATAGACATTTAACCGTGAACCATTCAATAAATTTTGTTGATCCGGTTACATTTGCCACAACAAATCACATCGAATGCCTATGGAAACATGCCAAGAACCAGAACAAAAGAGAAAATGGGACAACCCGGAATTTGCTGCAAACACATCTAATAGAATTCATGTGGCGTTACGAATTCAAGGACGAGATCTTCCAGAAGTTATTGGAACAAATTCGACACCTATATCCATGCGTTTGAAACATTACAGAGTATAAGTATCTACGGAGCATAAGTATCACATTTATTTTTAAACTTAACTTCAAACTTCATTTGTTTTCTATTTTGATAAATTCTCTCTGTTGAAAATTATATTTTTATATTTTAAATAATTTGCAATTTCAGGAAATATGTTTTTATATTAAATTTGTGTTTTCTAATAATTGATAGATAGATACATAGTAGATAGATATCAGTAAGTAAGCCAAAGTATCAACTCAAACCAGCAGACAGACAGACAGACGGACACACAGATAGCTCAGCAGGCAAGCAGGCAGACAGGCCAGCAGCAGGCATGCAGGCAGACAGGCAAGCAGGCTGACAGAGCAGCAACAGGCATGCAGGCAGACAGGCAGACAGACAGCGACTACTTTCACTTCTGACATCTAATAGCGTGATAGTGCCGATTATCTTATTCCACTTCGATACATCAAACAGAAGAAGCACGCAGTCGACAAACACGTGCTCACGGAAACTAACGAATATTTTGTTTTCATTCGTCTATTCAAAACGAAGCTACGCCCTTAATTAATCGATTCCAAAAGGATGAAAGGCAAAGTTGACCTCGGCGGAATTTGAACTAAAGATGGATGAAATAGCACTAAGCATTTTGTCGGGCGTACTAACGATTCTGCGAGCTTGCTGCCATAAATGATAAAAACTGATTAAAAGTTTATTTTTTTGAAACTTGGGAATATATTTCTATTTAAAGACATTTGATAAGCGACTTTTAAACGCAGACATATGTTTCGATTGGAAAACTCAAGTCTAGTTTCATTTCTTCACCAAATTGTTTTTGATTTCATTAGAGCGATACAAGAGGGGGTACGCTATAGTCAAAGATCGCTAAGTGTTGTAGGCATAAGCGGACGGACTCGTCACGTGATCAGAAGGAAACGCAGAATAAGTATTGCTATATAACATTAATTTAAACGTGCTGCAGTCAGCTGGCCGGTTAGCTCAGTTGGTTAGAGCGTCGTGCTAATAACGCGAATGTCGTGGGTTCGAGCCCCATACTGGCCAATCCAATATTTTTTTTTTTCTTTCCATAGTGTTTTTTTTTGCATACATACGATGGACGTATGTGTACAGTTGTGTTTTATTCTCAGATCACTGTCCTGGAAGCGTTCCAATCGTGACTCTCCTGTTTTTTGTTTTTTTAACTAGAGTTCTTTTGTCTGTAATGGGATGATCCACCCCCCCCCCCCCTTCGGGTGCTGAATAGAAGTGGAAGCGGAAGAATAGTTAAAATGCTTATCGGCATTTCGTCCGTTCAGTGGACTTGTGCAGAAATTATAAGGTCGATAGTTTCGTTCGTTGGCAATAATCCTCTCTCACTAAGGGCAGAAGGCCTGAAATTTTGGAGGAGGGGACGGGCTTGTCCATATCAACCCCCACCCCCCTCCCAGAGCTCGAGAGATGAGAGGCAAAGTCGACCTCAGTGGAACTCGAACTCAGAACGGACGAAACAGCGCCGTTGCTAACGATTGCTACCAGCAGCTCGCCACCTTAATTTTATACACACACACACACACACACACACTGAGCACATATACACATACAGACACTAACGATAATATACGTAAATAAAAAGAAAAAAGCGCGGGTTTTCTGAACAGTGAAAGGGGAGATCACCGATGAAGTTGTATACGACAGCGACATCAGCTCTCTGGTTGGTGATCCAGACGTTGCACGCTGATTGACAGCATGACTAAACGACCACAACAACAACAACAACAACAGGTTCGACACTTGCAGCAGAAATAAATAAATACCACCGTCGTCGTCATCATCATCATCATCATCAATACCATGACGAAGAACAACAGTAATAATAATAATAATAACCACCATCAGCAATAAACGGAGCAGCAGTCAATCAGTCAGTCAAGTAAGCTGTCAGTTCCACTACCACCGCCACTACAACCACCATCACTACTACTACTACTACTAACTGTATAATAAACCACCACCGTTACCCTAACTTCTTAAGTTCAAATGCAACAAAAAAAGTGTTGAAAAGGAATTACACTCAAATACACACACAGACATATATTATACACACACACAGACATATATATTATACACACACACACACTCATGAATTAATTAACAGCCAAGAACAAGAAAAATATAAAACAAAGATAGCAAAAACAAAATTGAGAATGAGACAATTACAGACTTAAAATGTAAGAAAAACAACATTTTGATTGCTTGACTATATATGTATGTATTAGGCGCAGGAGTGGCTGTGTGGTAAGTAGCTTGCTTACCAACCACATGGTTCCGGGTTCAGTCCCACTGCGTGGCACCTTGGGCAAGTGTCTTCTACTATAGCCTTGGGCCGACCAAAGCCTTGTGAGTGGATTTGGTAGACGGAAACTGGAAGAAGTCCGTCGTATATATGTATATATATGTATGTGTTTGTGTGTCTGTGTTTGTTCCTCCCCCTCCCCCCAGCATCGCTTGACAACCGATGCTGGTGTGTTCACGTCCCCGTAACTTAGCGGTTCGGCAAAAAGTGACCCGATAGAATAAGTACTAGGCTTACAAAGAATAAGTCCTGGGGTCGATTTGATTCGACTAAAGGCGGTGCTCCAGCATGGCCGCAGTCAAATGACTGAAACGAGTAAAAGAGTATATATATATATATGTATAGAAACACATGTAATGTACATATATTAATATACATATATCTACAGTGTGCATATATACATTTGTGTGTATACATATGTGAGTATGTCTGTATATGTATGTGTGTGTGCACACAATTATATATACGCATGCATAAATATACATACAAAATGTATGTATATGTGTGCGTGTATATATATGTATACACATGAATGTATGTTTATTGTGCATATACATGTATTTAATTGTATGTGTCTGTTTATTTATTCATGTATATGTGTGTTTGTTTATATATGTACATACATATATATAGATATACACTTATATATGTGTGAGTATATATATGTGTGTGTATTTATACATGTGTGTGTATATATATAAATACATGTATATATACATATGTACACACAATGAACAAGCACAAAAAAAATAACTGGCAACAAAAAATCAATTAAATAAAAAACATTAAAAAAATTGGTAATAATAATGATATTAATAATGTTAATAAAATGGAAAAGAAATTCCCTAAACATTGGTTGTAGTAAATTTTACTCAAGTATTTTGTATGTGTAATTTAATGAAACATCTAATCTAGCATCGTGTGAGAGAGGGAGGCTAGTATATATTATATAAAAAAAACACTTTAAGGCGCTGCTCCAGCATGGCCGCAGTCTAATGAATGAAACAAGTAAAAGAAAGAAAGGAATATGAGAAAAAAACCCCATACATTTCATACGTATACCTGCGACTAAAGACACGCAGCTAGCTTTACTGATTGAGTGTGACAAGGGACGGATTGATGTCTAGCAAGATATATTTAAACGAAGTCTATGAAAAGCATTCGACAATCCAGAATCGACCCACCCTCTCTGATCGAAGTAACCAAGTCTCGAAGGTAAATTCTTCCATTTATTGTGAGATGATGGGGGGTGGATTGGTTCGCAAAAGTTTTGCTTCGTCTCGACGTTTCCATGGAACCTTTGATTTCTTTGTAGGATGCCAAGAAGATTCCGTCCAGATTCTCTGTTGTCGGCTGAATTCCTGATTGTTGTTTCTAAGTTATTTGGGGATGTAAGAGAGGTGGAGTTGCCTCCCCTTGTCCGTCTCTGGTTTGTGTTCGATAAGCCTGGGTTCATTTCTGTGTATGTTTTTGCTTTATTTTCCTTCAGCAAGGGCTTATCCGATGCCTATTCTACGATGAACTGTGTTTCGTAGTTAATAAACAAATTGCTTTGTCTTTGCCAGCCTTGTAGCGAGTTTGTTTCTTCAGCTTCACAAGTTGTTTGCCACAGTTTAAAGACACTTTCCAAGCGTTGACCATCTCAATGTTTCTTTAATTCGTTGTAGATTTCCTCATCCATGTTCTTCAATTTTTCTTCATTGCTCAGCACTCTAAGCTTAAGCAGTTCTATTTCTGTCTTCATGTTTTCCAAGTGTTAGTTTCTCCCATAATTGTCTTTGTTGGTCCTGTTCGTTTGGAATACGTTTAATTTGGAGTTTATGAGGCAGAATTTAACCAGTGTTCATAAATTTCTGCCTTGTGCTTGTTTTTGATCATGTTCCAGAAAGTAACCTTTCTGGCTTTAAGTTTTTCATTCTATATGTGTATAATGCGGTTTTTAATTGCTAGTGGAGGGGGATGGGCTTCTATCTTGTGTATCATCTGTAGGTGGATTTTCATTTAAGCAATTATTATGTGGTAAAGAATGAAGAGTGGTGCATAATTCGGACAAATGTTGATTGAGCTGTTCCAGAGATTGTTCTTTCTTTCATTTTCCTCTTGTGTGGAGCGAGTGAGTTCATCAGTGTTGCTAATCAAAAGTCTCAAATTCGTGTTCATCTCTCTCAGTTCCTTAAGAGTCTCTTCGTTGAGACTTTTAACTGTAGAGTTTGGTGTTTATGGCATTTTCATTCTCACGTGTAGTGAAATACAATAGAAATATGGCACAAAATAGAAACACACACTTGGAAATATAAAAAGAAAAACAAACGTAAAGTCTTTTTATGAAAAGTAACGATAGATATATGCAATTAGATGAACTGAGGTGGGAGTAAAAGTAGTAAAAGTCATTGTTGGGAGTTGTTAAAGAGATTGAAAAGCATACTGGTTTCCTAATATACCTAATCATTGCGTTATGTAAGATTTTTCCTACTAATTTAATTCAGTTTACGTATCTTTCCCCGCCCCGTCTAAATTGAACTCAGAACGTAAAGCGTTTTGTACACATACAGACATTACTTGATTCATAATAGATACACACATTATTTGATTCATAATATATACACATACATTACTAGATTCATATATACACATATTACTTGATTCATAATATATACACATACATACATTACTCGATTCATAATATATACACACAAGCACATACATACATTACTAGATTCATAATATATACACACATACATTACTTGATTCATGATATATACACAAGCACATACATACATTACTAGATTCATAATATATACACACACATACATTACTCGATTCATATATACACATACATACATTACTAGTTTCATATATACACACAATCACATACATTCATATATACACACATTACTCGATTCATAATATATATATATACCCACAAATACAATGTTTAAATATCGTTACCACATATTTAGTTTCCATATAATATATACATACACACAAGCACATACATACATTACTCGATTCATAATATATACACATACATTACTAGATTCATATATACACACATTACTTGATTCATAATATACACACACATTACTCGATTCATAATATATACACATACATTACTAGATTCATAATATATACACACATACATTACTCGATTCATAATATATACACACAAGCACATACAGACATTACTCGATTCATAATATATACACACAAGCACATACAGACATTACTCGATTCATGATATATGCACATACATTAACTAGATTCATAGTATATATACTTGTGTATATATTATGAATCGAGTAATGTCTGTATGTGCTTGTGTGTATATATGAAACTAGTAATGTATGTGATCGACCACTCACGACTAGCTAGCGCGGACGCGCGAACATTCGAGTAATAGATAGATAGAGAGACAGACAGACAGACATATAGCTCGCTCCGGCCAGTCATGGTATTAGCTGTCAGTAGCCAAAGAATCGACAGGCCAGCAACAGGCATACAGGCAGACAGACAGATACTTCACTAGCAGTGAGCACTTTCACTTCTGACAGCTAATAGCATGATAGTGCCGAATCGAGTAATGTATGTGTGTATATATTATGAATCGAGTAATGTATGTGTATATATTATGAATCTAGTAATGTATGTATGTGCTTGTGTGTATATATTATGAATCGAGTAATGTGTGTATATATTTATGAATCGAGTAATGTGTGTATATATTATGAATCGAGTAATGTATGTGTATATATTATGAATCGAGTAATATATGTGTATATATTATGAATCTAGTAATGTATGTATGTGCTTGTGTGTATATATTATGAATCGAGTAATGTCTGTATGTGCTTGCTTGTATATATATTATGAATCAAATAATGTGTGTATGTGCTTGTGTGTATATTATTATGAATCGAGTAATGTGTGTATGTGCTTGTGTGTATATATTATGAATCGAGTAATGTGTGTATATATTATGAATCAAGTAATGTCTGTATGTGCTTTTGTGTATATATTATGAATCGAGTAATGTCTGTATGTGCTTGTGTGTATATATGAAACTAGTAATGTATGTGTATATATGAATCGAGTAATGTATGTGTGTATATATTATGAATCGAGTAATGTATGTGTATATATTATGAATCGAGTAATGTGTGTATATATTTATGAATCGAGTAATGTGTGTATATATTATGAATCGAGTAATGTATGTGTATATATTATGAATCGAGTAATGTATGTGTATATATTATGAATCAAGTAATGTCTGTATGTACTTTTGTGTATATATTATGAATCGAGTAATGTCTGTATGTGCTTGTGTGTATATATGAAACTAGTAATGTATGTGTATATATGAATCGAGTAATGTATGTGTGTATATATTATGAATCGAGTAATGTATGTGTATATATTATGAATCGAGTAATGTGTGTATATATTTATGAATCGAGTAATGTATGTGTATATATTATGAATCGAGTAATGTGTGTATATATTATGAATCAAGTCATGTGTGTATATATGAATCTAGTAATGTATGTGCATATGTTATGAATCAAGTAATGTGTGTATGTGCTTGTGTGTATATATTATGAAACGAGTAATGTATGTATGTGCTTGTGTGTCTGTATATATTATATATAAACTAAATATGTAGTAACGACACTTTAACATTGTATTTGTGTGTGTATGTTTGTATATATTATGAATGTAGTAGTGACTGCATATGTGTGTGTATGTATATATATATATATATATATATATATATATATATATATATATATATATATATATATATATAAGAGTGTGCCTACCTTTCCATGTCATCTGCAGGCCCATGGGTTGTATAGGTTTGTATGAAGCAGTGCTGTATGATCCCTCGTATCACTTACCCCTTTTCACAACACATGACAGAAACACTGCGACAACTTTGAAACCGAGAGATACACGTGGATTTTATTGATTGAAAAAAACAAGGAAGAAAATATTCTATGTTGGGGTTGGGGCAGGATAGGAAAATGTGGATTTAACTTTTGAGGAGTAATTTGGTAATTTAATGAAACAAATCTAATCTGGCAAAAACGAAATATATTTTAATTAAAATGTATACATAGGCTCTTGCTAAGCTTTCTTACCAGAATAGCCTGCTACTTATTTTGTGTCTTTCATGAGGATGTAAACACCAACACAGACGCACATATATCTGCAGTGGGACTGAAACCAGAACCATGTGGTTGGGAAGCAAACTTCTCCATCACATAACCACACCTGTCAATGCTTCAAGAAAACCTTACTGTATTATTATTACTTCAATCATTTGGCTTGTATTCCGTACCTTAGCCTATGCCCCACATCGTACAACACCGGGTACTGGAGTGGAAACAGCAATGAGCTTGCACTTCACAGAGGCCTGTTTCTTTTAGCATGTGACATAATAAATGAATATATATCTACAGTAATAGCTTAGTTGTATACTGTCAAGGACTCACCAAGAGTGACAAACAACAAGACCCCCAAAACCATCAGTTACTAGGCTAACCTAGATTTTCAGTTGGTGATAGTAGCACTGACTGTTGCTAATCTAGATCTAAAGCATATCAGATATACACAAGTTAAAATTACCTACATCCCATTAATATAAATTTGATTTACAAAAAAAAAAAAACCCTTTTTAATTAATTCTGAAATTTAAAAAGTAAATTTAGCATATAAGCACTTTTAACCAATACCTTTTTTCGACAGCTTTACTACATGCCTTTAGGTCTGCCCATAGAGATACAGCCAAAAATGATTATATTCCTGCCCCAATAAATTTACATGTACATATCTGAAGCATTAATGAACTAGACTGATTAAATAATTAATTAAAAAGAAAAGGAAAAGCAATATACAACTATTGCTTGGAGCGTTACTCCCCTATTTTACATTTCATCACATTTAACCCCATAAGTCTTTTTCTACTAATTTTTGTTAAATGCGACTACTGAATTCCTCACACATTTTTCTATCATTTAAGCCTAAGAAAAGAATACTTTATTTTAAAATTTATGATAATTGAAAATGAACACCTGCCTTATCACCCATCTTTAGGCCTCCCCTATTTTGATGCGACTTTTTCTACTGAACTAAACCTCAAACTATTTACACCAAAATGTAGCTGAGGTGTCCTCTGGTCAAAACAACAGGGCCCCAAATGGTAAAAGCTAACAGTATACACATATGCACAAATAAAAGCTAAAAGGGTAACACAAGTCGAACAAAGAAAAATACATGGAATGAATAATATACACCACTAAAAATTTAAGGCATTGGAACTAAAATAATATATAAAAATAAAGTGTAAGGAAACGAGAACAGAGTCCATCCAAGCCCATCCCTACAATTGCTTCACATTGTGAATGCCGAATCCAGGAGAAAACTTAGAAAGGCTTCACAATTCTGGTTATTGTTCAATTGCATAAACAGAGAAAAGAAGAATTCAGTGGATTCAAGTGAAGACTTGTCCATTTCAAAGGTCAATAATTAAATTTAGATAAAAGAAAATTTGCTACAGATTCAATTCAAGATCACAGCTCAGGTGGGCCTCTGAAGCATCTGATTTTAATTTTATAACTACTTAAGAATGTTGAGAAAAACCTATTACAAAAAGGGAGCACATAAGAAAATTTATGAAGGTGTTTGTCCAATCAAGTATGATTCCCTTAAGCATAATCTACATTAGCATTAAAGTGTGTGTGGGGCTTTGGATAGGCCTAACCATTCAATAGTATAGCTCATATTATTCCTCCTCTTCAAATCATGAATATAATATGCCAATGCAGTAGAATTGGAGTATTTGGCATTCGAAAATGAGCTCATGTGGAACCTATATCTCCTTTTAAAATCAATAGTGCTCCCAATATATCCCCTAACCAAATTATTCTCCCCTCTAACACTACATTTACAGTGATTTTTTTTATTAAACAAAAACCCCTTAAGAGGACATAAATTTCGGGGTCCCTGCATATTTAATAAGGTCTACATTTTCTCCTACAGAAGCATTCCTAAGCGCTGAATCGTAAATGCCTGCCCCAGTGACACCTGAGCACTTCCAGCTGCAGTCCTATTTTTATTTTTGTTCTTTAGGGAGGGGGGCATGTAAAGAGCACCATTCGAACGTGGTCGATGCCAGTAGCCCCTCACTGACTCCAGATGAAGGACAAGGAATACAAAAGTATGATAATTTAGTGTCTACAATGTTTAAATATGATTACATACTATATATATTTAGATACTACAACATTTAAGTATGATAATTTAGTGTCTACAATGTTTAAATATGATTACATACTATATATTTAGTGTCTACAACATTTAAGTATCATAATTTAGTTTCTACAACATTTAAGTATGATAATTTAGTGTCTACAATGTTTAAATATGATTACATACTATATATATTTAGATACTACAACATTTAAGTATGATAATTTAGTGTCTACAATGTTTAAATATGATTACATACTATATATTTAGTGTCTACAACATTTAAGTATCATAATTTAGTTTCTACAACATTTAAGTATGATAATTTAGTGTCTACAATGTTTAAATATGATTACATACTATATATTCAGATTTTACAACATTTAAGTATCATAATTTAGATTCTACAACATTTAAGTATGATAATTTAGTGTCTACAATGTTTAAATAAGATGACTTACTATATATTTAGATTCTACAACAGTTAAGTATGATAATTTAGATTCTACAACATTTGAGTATGATAATTTAGTGTCTACAATGTTTAAATATGATTACATGCTATATATTTAGTTTCTACAACATTTAAGTATCATAATTTAGTTTCTACAACATTTAAGTATGATATATATATTATATATATATATATATATATATATATATATATTTGATTAATAAATTCAAAAAGGGATAAAACTCTTTTACCAGAATTTTATCATATATATACACTCACACAAAATATTATATAAATATAGCCAAAAAGGCTTTAGTAGAAGACACCTGCCCAAGTTGCCACACAGTGAAACTAAACCCCCAGAACCATGTGGTTCGTAAGCAAGCTACTTAACACACAGCCACTCCTACACTTATACATATATATAAAATGGGCTTCTTTCAGTTTCCGTCTACCAAATCCACTCACAAGGCTTCGGTTGGCCTGAGGCTATAGTAGAAGACACTTGCCTAAGGTGCCACGCAGTGGGATTAAACACGGAACCATGTGGTTCGTAAGCAAGCGACTTAACACACAGCCACTCCTACACTTATATATATATATGATGGACTTCTTTCAGTTTCCGTCTACCAAATCCACTCACAAGGCTTTGGACGGCCCCGAGGCTATAGTAGAAGACACTTGCCCAATGTGCCACACAGTGGGAGTGAACTCGGAAGCAAGCTACTTAACACACAGCCACTCTGACACTTATATATATATATATATATATGATGGGCTTCTTCCAGTTTCCGTCTACCAAATCCACTCAGAAGGCTTTGGTCGGCCCAAGGCTGTAGTAGAAGACACTTGTTACTCAGAGTTTCACTGGTGCCAAGCTGTATCAGCCTTTGCCTTTCCCTTGGATAACATTGGTGGCATGAAGAGGGGAGGCTGGTATGCATAGGCGACGACTGGCCTTCCATAAAACAACCTTGCCCGGACTTGTGTTTCGAAGGGTAACTTTCTAGGTGCAATCCCATGGTTGTTCATGACCAAAGAGGGTCACTCACATATATATTAAAAATGGGGAAAGCCAGTTTATGGGATTACCTTAGGTTTCCCGTCCATAAAGGGTTTAGCTTTATGGTGTATCATCAGACACACAACATACATGGCTGAGCACTCCACAGACACGCGTACCCATAACGAATGAACTTACTACGTACGAACGTAGGAACGTACGAACGTATATACGTATGAACGAACGAAAGAAAGAACGTACGTACGAACGACCGAATGAACGAACGTACGTACGAATGAATGAACGATCCAACGAACGAACGTACGTATGTACCAATGAACGAACGATCGAACAAACAAAAGAAAGAACGAATGAAGGAACGAACGTGGAAACGAACGTACGTAAGTACGGAAGAACGAAAGCATCTACATACCTCCGTATGTACGAAGGAGCGAATGAACGTACGTACTTATGTACTAACGAACGATAGTACGTACGTACGAACGTCCGAACGAACTAACGAATGAACTTAGGTACGAAATATCGTACGTACGTAATTACGTACGAACGAACGTACGTATGAACGAACGAACGAACGAGCGAGCGAACGCAAGAACGATCGTACGAATGAAATAACGAACAAACGTACGTACATACGTACGAACGAATGAACGTACGTACGTACGAACGAACGTACGAACGAACGTACGTACAAACGAAGGAACGTATATACGTACGAACGAACGTACGTACGAATGACCGAACGTACGTTCGTTCGTACGTACGTTCGTTCGATCGCTCGTTCGTTCGTACGTACGTACGTTCGTTCGTTCGTACATACGTTCATTCGCACGTACGGAGGTATGTAGATGCTTTCGTTCGTCCGTACTTACGTACGTTCGTTCGTTCCTTCGTACGTACGTTCGTTCATTCGGTCGTTTGTACGTACGTTCGTTCATTCGTTCGTACGTATATACGTTCGTTCGTTTGTGTGTACGTACGTACGTACACACAAAGCTCGCTCTGTAAAGGGCTTTTCCTTTTTCTTCAACCTCTCAGACATTTATCAAGCACATAGCCGAAATATATCCAGTGATTTCAGAAACGTAAAGGTTACAGTTTTTTTTTTTCTTTTTTTTGCTTTCGAATTTTGTTTCAGTCTTTCTTTCTATATTTTTGTTTTTATTTTGTATTTTTCGTTTTCGAATATATGTTCCCTGGTAAAAAGCGTGAAACTCGCAGTTCAACTTTCTGAGTAAATGCAAGATTTGGATTGTCCGCGTTTAGCTGTTATTTCTAGCATATCAAGTTTCGCGGTGGGGACTCCACATGTGATCCTTTTGCTGTTTCAATATAAATGTAAGCCGTTCATTTTCACATCTAAGTTGCGAGGGGGGCTATTCGTACAACCTGGACATGTAGAACACAATGTGAAAAATGTAAATCGCCAAAAAAAATTTTTTTAAATACCGGTGTTGGGGGAGGGGGGGGGGGTCAAATTTATTTTAGGGGGAATCGCATGACCGTGATATGTAGAACACATTATCGAAAGCGAAAATCACCAAAATTAAAAACTAAAAAAGTTACAGCCATTTTCCCTCAGTGTCTAATCCCAATGTGCACCGTTGTTTTGTTTATGTCCCCAACAAAAACAGAGAAATCCCATCTTATGTGGGATAGCCATTCCAAAAGCCTGTCCAGGGAACTTCTGCTCCAAATGCAATGAATGTTCATAGCGTGTCCCATCCTCAGCCCACAATTTCTTGTTCCTGATATATTTCTAAACGTTTCTTTTGTCTCAAGAAAATTACGGTATGGTCTTTTTTTCAACCATGTGTCCGTCATTAATCTACTCTCGGTCGCTACAATATCGACTGCCCGTTCTTTTCATCCACTACTTCTTGTCTAAATTCACTCCCTATTTCTCTCCTATTTCTTTCTCTCTCTTATTTCTCTTACTCTGACTCTCCCACACTTCTATCTCTCTCTCTCTCTCACACTTCTCTTACTCTGACTCTCTCACTCTGTCCCTTCTCTCTCTCGGTCACTACTCTTACTCTAATTCTCTCATTCAATCCATGGCGGATGTAAGGAATACGTACACCACCCGTTTTCGGCGTAACAAAAACCTTAAACTCTAAACCTTCACCCTAACTCACTCTGCCCACTCTCTCTCTCTCCCTCTTTCCCTCTATATCCCCCGTCTTTTCTTCCTCCTCCTCCACTTACTCTGCTCTTTCACTTTATCAACCAATCGTTTAAACAAAGCAGAAACTGAAAAGACAAAAAACAAAAACAAAACCCTGTCAAGGGAGATAATTATCAGCTCAGTTTGTCTCCACCAGAAATCACGTTTCATCAACGGACCAGCTGACAGCAAAACACTCGGTAAGTTTTCACCTTATATATATATATATATATATATATATATATATATATATATATATATATATATATATATATATATATATACACATATATATGTATATATATATATGCATATAGCTATTCAATATATTTTTAAAGTTTTATTATATATTTTACAATTAAATGTTATTAGGAATTGTATAAAAACATTTATTAAAATATTCTGTGTATTGTAGAAGCATGACCAGTTTATTGGAGATCAATGTTAAAATCTTTCTTGGACCCGCAATCCATTTGCTCTGCGTTGCTGTTTACGATCTGTTAGAAGTAACAGTCAAATCTGCCTCAAAGCAAATCTCCCCCTTACTGTCTCCGGAAAGGAAACGACGCATTGAAACGACCCCAGTACTTATACATCATGTCAAAATTGTAGACTCGCTATGTATAAAAGACAGAATACATTAAGTACCTCAGTTCTAGATATAACTATTTATATAACAACTATTTAAAACACATCAAGTAGTGTTATCCGAGATACACTATGTACATAAAACATATCACACTGGTTAACATAATCCTAGATACATAATGTCCTCATATATGACATCATATTCTATATTTTGGGGATGACAACAAATAAGACGAGGACACCTATCCCTCGATTGTAAATAATATCAGAAAATATCCGAGATACACAATATCTGTATAAATCAAAATACATTAAATAATGTAGTCTTCGATACACTGTGTCCGTATATTACGTTTGTATAAAAGGCAGAACACATTAGTAAATGTAGTCCTAGATACACTATGTCTGAAAGACTGTCGTGATTGGAAAAGCTCTGATCATCATAGATCTACTCATTCAAAGTTGACATCGGGTTAAACAACCTCAACACGCACCAGCAAATGTGGCTAGCTCTATGTGGTTGTCCTGCCTACTAGAAATAGCAGCCAGTCCCTCGCAAAACTTGCGTTTCTTCTTTTCTCTTTTATTTGTTTCAGTCATCGGCCTGCGACCATTTTGGGTTTTTAGTCGAATGAATCGACTCCACTACTTATTATATTTTTTTATAGTCTGGTACTTATTTTATCTGTTCTTATTGCCGAACTGCTAAATTAATGAGGTCATAAACAAAAACAAAAACAAAAAAACCACTTGTAGTCAAGTGATGAGATGGGGGTGGGGACAAACAGAAACAGATAGAGAGACAGATTAGATAGATAGATTGGATAGATAGATAGATAGATAGATAGATTGGATAAATAGATAGATAGATAGATAGATTGGATAAATAGATAGATAGATAGATAGATTGGATAAATAGATAGATAGATAGATAGATTGGATAAATAGATAGATAGATAGATAGATTGGATAGATAGATAGATTGGATAGATAGATAGATTGGATAAATAGATAGATAGATAGATAGATTGGATAAATAGATAGAGAGGTGAGGTAGGCAAGGAAGGAGATTTGTGTAATTCAAGGCATTTATGTATAACATAAAACTTTGCAGTTCTTGGTATGTAGGCCAACCTTTAATGCAGTGCATTGAACTCAATTGTAAATATTTGTCTATAGTTTGTTTTGTTTTGTTCCATCTGTTGTCTCTTATTTCTTTGTGTTAAGCCTTTAACTGAATCCATACCTTGAGATATTTACTTGATAGATTCAAAACAATACGTATCTATGCATTATGCATTAGCGCTTTGTATACTAACCTGCCTGAAACCACTCCTGATTCAACATTACAAACTTTTTGCTTTAAAGTGGTTTAAATTAAAACCTACTGGCAAAATTTTATGTTAATTTATGTTAATTCATATATATATATATATATATATATATACATATATATATATATACACATACATACACACACATATAGATATGACAGGCTTCTTTCAGTTTCCATCTACCAAATCAATTCACAAGGCTTTGGTTGGCCCAAGGCTATAGTAGAAGACACTTGCTCAAGGTGTCACACAGTGGAACTGAACCCAGACCCATGTGGTTGGTAAGCAAGCTTCTTACCACACAGCCACTCCTACATATACATATACAATGGGCTTCTTTCAGATCTTTTCTTTTTCATTTTTCTATTTCTTTCAGTCATTGCTCTTTGGCCATCCTGGAGCAGTGTCTTAAAGGATTTTAGTCCAGTGTTTCTCAACCATTTTTTACCTATGGACCCCTCTTGATTCTTGCATTACCCTCTTAACCATTCCATGTTTAGAAAAATCCCTTTATAATTCAATATTATTAGGGATTGTATAAAAACAATTATTAAACTATTTTGTACATTGTACAAGTATAACTAATTTATTGGGGATAAATTTTATCAAGAAAATCTTAAGGGCCGCCTGAGAACCACTGGTTTAGTCAAACAAATCAACCCCAGTACCGGTGCTTATTCAATTGGTCTCATTTGCTGAACCACTATGTTATGATAGCGTAAACAAATCAACACTGGTTGTCAGGCAATGGGGTTAGGGAGACAACCACAAATATGTACATACATGTATAAGGTGCTGTGCAGTGAGAATGAACTCAAAACCATGTGGTTGCAAAGCGAACTTCTTAACTGCACAGGTATGCCTTATTCTTGGTTCTTTGTTTTCTTGTGAGGTAGGTGTTGTCTTTTTTTTTTTTCTTTTTGTAAATTTGTCATTCTGATAAATATTTTTTTTTTTGTTCTCCAGCTGAATTCTGATTTTAGCACCTTATATAATCTTACCAAAAATTTACATCAATTTCCAGGTAGTTCAACGTTTTAATTATTGTCTCTTGTCCAGCTACTAGCCAGTTTTTGTAGAAGAGTGCCTTGAAATCACAGAACTACAGCACAGCACCTGTGACTTCAAGCTGTCCCACGACTCGACTATTTCTACTCCTCATAATAAAGCATTTGTTTGTGGACAGTGGATTCTACATCACTTTCATTTTCTCTCTGTCTTCCTTGCTCTCAGACAGAAGGTAAGAATCTAAAGCATTAAATTCTTTACTCTTCACAGCAGTTGATGAACTTACCAAACTCTTCTGTGAATTCCTCCAACGTTTATTATTGTATGACAATCAATCTTGCCCTAATATATTACCATGGAGATTCCAAAGAACTTATCTGATGCCTTGATAATTGTCTTCTTTCTCCTGGCTTACATACTTTACCATGTACATCACTTCAAACTTCCTTTTGAACTAATTGTTCTTGTATCTTCAGCCAGAGAGAACTTTGACCACCGAACAATCATCAGAAATACATGGGCATGTAATGAATCTGGAGAACTAGGTTACCGAAGAATTAAAGTGTATTTTGTGGTTGGAGATAAATCATGTCCATTTCCCACAGAAGACAGAGTGGACGCATACTCATGCTGTCCTTGGACACCTCAGGCTACTCACTTGCAAATTACCAATCAAGAAGCTTTAATCAGCTCAGTAGATGATAATAAGAAGTCACATCAAGGTAACATCCTAGAGCCTCAACCTGTCGGTTTAGAATTGACTGCATCCAGATACCCTCGTTTAAAACTCTTTATAGCTTTCCGTATTCTTCATCCAATCATTATTCGGAAATTTGGCCTTCATGAGTCAATTAAAGCTGATGCCAGTCTGCCACGGATTCCTGTAGTGCTACTAAATGGTGCCAACCAAGAAGAAGTTGTCCGTGTTCACTTCAGTGATATTGACTCTGGTATTCTGCAAAACAATTTTTACTACCAACCTGTGGAGGCTTTTCTTCTTCCAAAAGACTTTGAAGGAATTCTAATGCTTGATATTCCTGAAAACACAGATATCTCGTATTCTGGTAACATAAACAACATCTCGGCAGTGTTTTGCTTACCTCCAGATAGTGACACTGTTATTTACTTTTATCAAAGCAACCCCAACATACGTTGCTGGTCGCAACTGGCTACGAATTTCATCTATGACATAGATGATTTTGGAGATTTGGAGAGGCATATAACAAGTCGTCCTGAACGACACAAGAAATGGACGGCAGAAAAATGGATAGAAGAACAACGTTTATTAGAAGAGAAAAACAAATTTTCTGATTTAATGGTTGTTCAACAGATAGATGTGTACAGAAATTTGGCAAACAAGTTGCTTCTAGCTCAGAAAAAGCTGATGAAATGGCACACATATTCTTATGTATTGAAATCTGATGATGATTGTTTTCTTAATTTGAAGCAAATTCTAAAGCATTTAGACAGCATCGAGTATAAAACATTTTGGTTTGGTAAATTCCGTTCCAACTGGGCAGTTGACAGATATGGCAAATGGGCCGAATGGCTCTATGATTCTGTGGTGTATCCGAAATTTGCTTGTGGATCTGGTAATGTAATCACGTCAGATATTAGTCAATGGCTCGCAAACTCTTCTGATTACTTGAAAGTTTATCAGGGGGAAGATGTGACGATGGGCATTTGGTTAGCAGCAGCTTTTGGTCCAGTCACTGTGGATGACCAGCGATGGCATTGTACAAAAACTTGCTCCCCTGACATGTTTTCCATGCCGGATCTCACCGCGGAGGAATTGTCACGTATGTGGGCTGACAACATGAACTGTGGCAACCCATGCGGATGTGAGTGAAATCAAGTTTAAAGGTAAGCAGGAAACTTGGAGCAGAAATCTTGTGAGGCAGACTGAAATGATATTTGATGCTGTTTTATTAGGCCGAGATGAGAGCAGAGTCAAAGGTATTCTAACCATGATCATCCCTTCTTCGGCATTGCTTGTTGATAATCATATGTGTGCGTGTGTCTGTGTTTGTGCCACCGTGTGTTGACATTGTGAGATTGTTGTATGTGAGTGTCACTGTCATACAAATAGTCTTCTTTGTCTCCATTCTCGTGTGGAAACACATCTTCCTAAGGAGAAATATTACCTTACTTGGAAACTGGGAAATGTTGGTGGCAGGAAAAGCATCTGGCCTTAGAAAACCCACCCCCAACGAATTCTATGTAACTCAGTGGTTCTTAACCAGGATCCATATAAGATTTTGAGGGCTCCATGCAACAAAATAGCAAATTGGGGATCCACAACAGTATTTTAAGGGCCCTGCAAATATCTTGCTTCAGCTGGTATGGATTGAGAGAAACATCTTGGTTCCTTTCTCTAGCATTTTACAGACTTCAACCTACGCAAGTCAATGTGTGAGAAACATTAATAAACAAGCAAAGTTGATCACCACATCAAAGTGGCTGTTCCATGTTACTCCTAGTTTAACCCCAGGCAGAGATCTTCCACCAGCTGGTTATCAGTGCAGCCCTGCACCCTGTACATATATACTGCTAGCAGGAGAGCGAACCCCTACCATCCCCCAGCAGACGACAGGATCATGAAACTGACTCAGTTTTGAACTAGTTTGCTCATCTTCGGTTACGAACACCTAATCGCCAGAGTCTGCTCCAGCTAGCAATATAGCAATATAACAAAGCACCCATTGATCGCTTTCATGTAATGGGTAGCTTTACTTGTTACTATAGTTACTACTCTCATCTCTTGGCGTGATTTTACATCTAGCTATTTTGTTTGTTGCAAATCAGTGACCGATGGTCGCTTTGTTTACAACATATTGCTAGCTGGAGCGGACTCTGGCGACCAGTTGTTCGCAACTGAAAATGAGCAAACCAGCTGGAAAGTGAGTCAGTCTCACAATTATGTTGTCTGCTACGATGAAGGGAGAAGGTGGGTAGGAGGGAAGAGAGGAAGTAGGTGCCAGAGCAAGAGAGGAGAGGTGTGAGAGGAAAGAGGAGGAGGTTTAGATGAAGAGGGGAAGAGAGTTGAGTCCGTGTGGCACAAAGGAGCGAAGAGAGAAGATTAATCCTTGCTTATGGCAAAGATGGGAGTCCAGATGACCCCTGTGCAAGGACAATACAAACACAGACAGATGTAAAGAGTGACCGGTAGAGCAGAAATGGCACGAGACCAGGGTGTCGTTGCCGAGTCGGATGTCTCAGAGGTGTTCCACAAACCAGTCAGCCAAATGGTGTCCCGTGTGACTGATGTTGCTAGAAGAGCAGGTGAAGGAGTCAGTGATATGATAGGGGTCGATGATGGGGGGGCGTTGAGGGGGGGGGGTCCTGGAGAGGTAAGGGCAAGTGCAGCAGCGTGGGCGGGAGCAGGGAAACCAGCCAGGTTGGGAAGTTGAGTTAGGGAAGAAGCTGTGGACCAAGGGGTCTTGTAGGTTGTAGGCTTGTTTGAAGGAGGGGAGGGGGTCAGTTAGGGAAGATGTGCGAAGTGGAGGGATTGGACTGGAGTCGCCGGAAGGCTCGGAGAATGGTGCGTTGGAGAGGTAGGGTGGTGGGGTGGTAGGTGAGGGGAAACAGGAGACGGGTGTGAGGGGAGAGAGCAGATGCACGGTCCACGGAATGTACTCTGGCAAGGGCAGTGTGGATAGTGGTGAGGGGATATCCACATAGGATGAAGTGGCAAGCTATGAGTTGAGACTGAGTCTCAAAGTCATGGTTGTCACTGCAGTGCCTGCGTAGAGAGAGGAATTGGGAATAGGGAATGGAGAGCTTGGTGTGTTTAGGGTGGGAGGAGGAGAAGTTGAGGTATGAGTGTGAGTGTGTGTGTTTGTAGTGGATGGAGGGGGTGAGAGTGGAGGGATGAATGCTGACCGAAATGTCAAGAAAGGCGACTGAGGTGTCGGAAATAGTGCAGGAGAAGTGGAGGGCAGGATGGAAAGATTTGACAAAAGAGAGGAAAGAGTCAAGATGTTCCCAGGAGAGTGAGGTTGCACAGATACAGTCGTCAATATAATGGTCATATAGTTTGGGAGTGGGACCAGTGAAACTTGAGAATATTTGGGCCTCAATGTAGCCAACAAACAGGTTCGCATAGTTGGGGCCCATTCTCATTCTCATGGCCACTCCCAAGATCTGCTGGTAAAAATCACCTGCAAACGAGAAGCAGTTAAGTGAGAGGACAAGTTCAGGGCCAGCTAGTTAATAAATAACATTCTATAAAACTAGTTTTTAAACATCGTATGGTGATGGGGGTCCACCTGAACAAAATAGTAATATATATATATCTATATATATATATATATATATATATAAGATGGACTATATGAGAATTTTAATCATGAATCACAACACATTTCAACACATCTAGCATCAATCCCTTGTATGTGGGACACTTAACAACTGGTTCAGGAGCATCCAACAGTGCAGATGTGTCTCATTGGGTAATAAATAGATGCAACTCATTAAAATAACAGTTCTGCAATGTATCTTCTCAATTCGTAGAAAGAAAAGCAGTGAAATGTAGGAAATACCTTCATTTATATAACAGATCAAAAATAAAATCACAGACGCAAAAAAGAAACGCAGATGCAATACAGCGAGAAAAGTATTAAAAATAACTGTCAACAAATATGAATGTATAAATGCCCTGGCACATGTACACTCACTCATACAAGCATACGTGAAAATGTAAGCATACGCACACACATGGTTTGGTGCACTCACGATCACAAAGCGAGTTAAATAGATATTCAGTGTTTATAAGAATGGTGAGCGTACAGCTAAACTTAATTCATCCATACCTTAAAGAGAGAGAGAGAGAGACATAATAGATAGATTCAGAAATAAAGATAAAGAGACAGAAAGAGAAAAAGAGAGAAAGTTTGTCAAATCTAAATGAAATGATCTTTTGTTAAACACTTTTATCATCCTAACTTTTCTTCTTCTGTTCCACATTTTTCAGATGCCATCATCAGAAATACATGCTCTTTCGGAGCGCATTGACAAAGTTCTTTTGGAATTCTTCGACGTATTAGATAAATATTACCAATGCCAGGCCATACTGGACGAGAATCTGAAGTCTGGTAACCTACACATGTCCCGTGCACGTTATATCCGTGGAGTGACATCAATAAGCTCCTTAAAAATCACAGAACGCGAAATGCAAGCATCCACCCAAGTACAATGCTCTGGAGATGGCTTGGAAACGGTTTTTGCACTTATGTCTGATGTCAGCAGGCATCACACACAGACTCACACTACAGATACCTTGCGAAAACGTAATGTAGGAAAGAGCAGTAATGATGGCCCCAATGTTAATGAAGACAACAACGAGAATGGAAGACAAGAAAAGATGCCAGGCGACAAGAAATCCAATGATAAGGACTCAAACAAGACTAAAAAACAGAAGTCCACATGTAAAGATCCTTTGAACTGGTTTGGCGTTTTGGTACCACAAAGCTTGCGTTATTCACAGAAAAACTACAAATCTGCTGTCGATGCTTGTGTGGAATTGGCCAACCTCCAATTGAAGATGCAGAAACTTCAGATGCAATACCAAGAACTGTTGCAAGAGAAGAACGTTTTGGCTCTGGCTGAGGTGAAAGTATCCTCGTCATAAGGCACCATGCCTCAATGAAATACAGGACATTCAATCAATGAAAGGGGGACCACTGTTGACATTTTTCTTTTTTTTATGTATATTATTTGTTATAAATATATATTTTATGCAACCTGGCTTTGCTATGGATTGTTGTTCTTTATTCTTTTCCTCCTTTTATATCATCATCCTTATTTAACATCCGTTTTCCATGCTGGCATGGTTGGACAGGGGCTGGTCAAACGCCATTGGTTTGTCATCATTCAAAATTGACAACAATGTGAGGAAGCACACTGTGACCAGTGGTGTAAGACAATATTCAAAAGTCTGTTAGATATGGTGATTGATATATATATATTTTTGTTTCAGTCATTTGACTGTGGGCCATGCTGGAGCACTGCCTTAAAGGGTTTTAATCGAAGAACTCAACCCTAGGACTTATTCTTTGTAAGCCTAGTACTAATCTATTCAGTCTCTTTTGCTGAACCGCTAAGTTACGGGGATGTAAACACACCAACATTGGTTGCCAAGGGATGGTGGGGGGGGGGGGGACAAACACACACATAAATACGACGGGCTTCTTTCAGTTTCCGTCTACCAAATCCACTCACAAGGCTGTAATAGAAGACACTTGTCCAAGGTACCACACAGTAGGACTGAACCTAGAACCCTGTGGTTGGGAAGTAAACTTCTCACTGCACAGCCACACCTGTATATATTTAATAAATTGTACTCTACTATGTATAGAGAGGTGTTTCATCTGCATATTTTTTTTTTGTTAACAACATAATAACAATTATTTCAAATTTTTACCACAAGGGCAGCTTGGGGGAGGTGAGGATGAGTCAATTGAATCGACCCCAGTGCGTAACTGGTACTTAATTTATCGACACCGAAAGGAAGAAAAGCAAAGTCAACCTTGGTAGAATTTGAACTCAGAATGTAGCGACGAGTGAAATACTGCTAAGCATTCCGTCCGGCGTGCTAACAATTCTGCCAGCTCACTGTCTTAACAATAATAATAACCACATGTTAAAAATAAAAAACAATTTTTATAGTTTAAATATTGAAATTGCAAAAAAAAAAATTTTTTTTAATAATAAACAGATTAAATAAGTTAAAAAAAAAAAAATCATTTCATTTGTTAGAAAATATAGAATTTTTAGTTCATAAAGTCATTTCATCAGCATTATCATTATTATTCGCATCATCATAAAGTTTTTTTTAGAGTTCAGATCAGTTCTTGAAATATTTTAAATATTGATTTATTGGAAAAAAAAAAAATTTAAGTTATGTATATAGCTTTTATTTATTTATACAATATGTTGTTCTTGTTGTTGTTGTCTAGCACCCCAGATTTAGCTCTGACTTACTGACCTTCAGTCCAAGATGTCCCAGCTGTGACAGTGCATCTAGGATTACATCACCTAATGTACCATTCTTGGTTGTTATTGTTTAAAGCTTCAGCTTGGCTCAGCCAATTCAGCAGACCTATCACGAAAGACATTCCAGCCGAGACCATCCTGTCATGTCCAAGACTAGATGAATAGTGTGTCCTTCAGCCTCAGGTCAAACTCTCTGATCATAAGGCATGCCAGCTGTGACCTTCCTCTCATTTATTCAAACATGGTCTGTCTAGGACTACATCATTTAATGTGACCTTCTTTATCGTTGCTGTTATTAACCGTCCGAGATCAGCTCTGATTCATCAGTTCAAAAGTGTTCCAATCAGGACCAGCCTGTCTTTCAAACACATAGCACACCTGGAACTACGTTATCCTGTGTGTGTCTTGCTTTCCTTTAAAGATGTTTAGGTGTGACCTAAGGCAAGTTACTTGTTTGCAGGTCGGTTAGTGGATTGTGGGGCTTTTTTTTTTTTTTTTTTTTTTTTTTTTTGGTTTTCATTATTTACATTAGAAGGGGAGGCAATTCTCCCACCACACCATGTAGAACAATAAACAACAAGAACAAAACAAAACATTCTCTGAAAGTTGGTGGTATTGATGGCAGCATCTTTGGTTCCACTCTCATTCTTTACATCATGTTGTAATGTGAAAGCAGGATTAGAATCAAGATTACCGAAAAAACTATGAGGAAAGGCAGCCAAGTCTTCAGGAAACCACAAAAACTGAAATGGATCAGCAACAACAAGATGAAGGAAATGGAACAATTTTAAAATAATATAAACAGAAAAACAGTTTAACCTCTTCGCATTTCAGCTGGCCATGTCCAGCATTGTATTTGGCAGAATAATCTGAATTCTAAAGGGTTAAACTAGCCCAGATATTCCACCTGTTTTACACTATTTATAATGTTCAATCCAGCCAGATCTGGCTTCTCATACCAACCCTTCAATATCGTTTGAAAAGTTAAGTTACCTCGTCAAAATCTCAAAGCTACAAGATAATGCATGATTAATTCAAAACAAGGTGAATGAATAAGTAAAACATTTGACAGAGAGGGATCTAAATGCTTAAAGAGTTAAAGTAGTTTTATCCAATCTGAATATTCTACCCATCCAGATCCGGCTCCTCACAATTACATAATTGAAATCTCAAAGCTACAAGATAATAACAGGATTAATTCAAAACAATGTTTATAAATAAGCATTGAATCTGACACAATAATCTGAATTCTAAAAGGTTAGACAGTAATCTTGTACACGATTACTTGTGGATAATTCACAATTTTTTTTTACCAAAAATTCAATAAAAATCAGGGGTGTGACCTATCCACTCGATATCACAAGGATCTGAAGTAGACGACTGACGAACAAATGAAAAGAATTGTTTGAGTGATGATGACAAAGAAGAATTTTGGGGTTTCAGTCCTGATGAAGTTTAATAATTATATCTAAATGAATAAACATTTTTCTTATGTAACTTTTTTTCTGTTCCATTTGTATTTCTGAACATTTTTCTTATGAAGCTGAGACTTATCTATTAGACTACTTTCATAACATCACTTCCACAAAGCAAAATTTTGAAGTAGAGTTGAATATTTGATAATAATTAACAAATATTAGTTACATTTATGTAAAAAAAAAAGGGGGTCATGTAACTACCCAGATTAGCGTGACCTATTTGATGACCCCAAAGTAAGGGGCAATGTATTTACTGTGTCAAAACTGGCACTCCATGGATTACGATGGCAAAGGTTTCAGTTGATCCGATCAATGGAACAGTCTACAAGTGGCTGAGCACTCCACAGGCATGCATACAATTAACATAGTTCTCCAGTGTAAAACAATGTGGCAAGGCTGGCCCCTTTGAAATACAAGTATAACTCATTTTTGCCAAATGAGTCAACTGGGACGACATGACATAAAGGACACAGCATGCAGCCAGGAATTGAACTCACAACTCTATGGTTGTGAGCCAAATACCTTTTACGCATTCCTTCACACATGTTTACAAAGTGAAATGAATGGATTAGCACATGTGCATACACATATACAACAGGCTTCTTTCAGTTTCTGCCTACCAAATCCAGTCGTAAAATATGCACTCAAAAGGATGAAACTTCATCAAAATTCCATTATAAAATTTAGGTCCCAAACACCAAATTCATAAAAAGAAAGGTAGTTTTAGTAAAATTAAAAAACAAAAGGCAGTGAATTTCAACAGAAATAAGATAACAGAAGTGTTAAAGGTATTTTAATTTATCCTTTTCATTCCCATATTTCTAAGTAAAACAGACCCCTTATGGGTTTCAATTAAATTCTAAAATCATCATGAATTTAGACTGGTTTTATTAAACAACTGTAACTATTTTATTCATTGACATATTAATGTGATTTTTGGACGACAATTGAAGAAAAGGTTCTTAATTCTATTGCACAACTTTTGTCTCAGAGTGACTCCAATACATGTGTAGCGTACACTCGAGTGAAATTCTTCTCCTCTCTATTATATGTATAGATGCGAACATAGTAGATAACAGCTAGCCTTTGGCTGCATTTAGCACCTCGTTGTGTCCACTACTCTGATTGGTTGGCATTGGTGCAATTTGTCTCCTATGCCAATACGCAGTGTATAACTAATCAAAGCCCCTAAATAAGGTCACGTCAGCGCGTTCTCAACTCAATTTTGGGCCTACAACCCAGCTTCTCATCTCGAGGGCTTTCGGTTCCAGACCTTTTAAGGTCTAGCCACTGACCACACAAGACACAGCCAGTTCCAGCGACAACACAACAGCAGCTACGTGGAGAACCACCAACTTCGTCCATCAGCATTCGGTGACCTCCATCTCCGTCGTCACCAACTCTCTACGTACACAACTCAACAAGCAACTCACCCCAGTTCCAACACTCCACTCTTTGTGAATTACTTCACCATGGATCAACAGTGAATATACAACCTGCGAGAACTCCTGTACCAAGTGACCCAGGCAGCAGCATCACAACCACAACTTCACGTACAACATTTACAGCAACCGGCTCTGCATCATCGCCACAACTTCTTGATACAGTATTTCAACTGTCGTGTGCAATTGACTACGACCTGGTATCTATCATTCTTGTGTCTACGAACTTCCTCCTCACTTCAATGGCTACAGACTCTTTCCCTGTCTCTTCTTCACTGCCATCCTTGTATGTTCTTAACACGCATACACATTGTTCTCATGATGGCCTGTCTATTATTCTGTACATATGACGCACACACAATCACACATGTTAAAATATCAGTAAATCTTCTCTTAAACATTCTACCCAGTTGTGTCTCTTATCTCCCTCTGGTACATATATGCATCATTCTATTTATATTTATTGTATCGACTGTGTGATGTACTAAGGAGCCATTCTCATCGGGTTGGTAACGAAAGGGTTAAAACTCTCCATCAGAATTTCTTGTTATGTTCCAAATACCAAATCTGAAGCTTGCTTTCCGACCACATCATTCTATGTTCAGTCCCACTGCATGGCACCTTGAGCAAGTGACTTCTACTATGGCCTTGGGCTGACTAAAGTGAGTAAATTTGGTAGATGGAAACTGAAACAAGCCTGCCATATATATAAAAGCACCCATTACACTCTCAGAGTGGTTGGCATTAGAAAGGGCATCCAGCTGCAGAAACCATACCAAATTAGACTGGAACCTGGTGCAGCTCTCTGGCTTGCCAGTTCCAGTCAAATCATCTTACCCATGCCAGCATAGAAAGCAGACATTAAATGATGTTTCATATATATATATATATATATATATATATATATGTGATAACTTCTATGTGATATAATTCTTGGGAGAGAATACATTTGCGGCTGAAGATAGCTTTATACTGTCAATTATACACTGATATAAAGCTTGAAACACGTGTACCGCAGAATCCTTTGTGTTTTTGTTTTTATTTTTACATTTACAATTTATATATATATATATATACATGTGTCTATGTGTGTGTGTGTGTGTTTGTCTCCTGCCACCACTTGACAATTGGTGTTGGTGTGTTTACATCTCCACCACTTAACGGTTTGGCCAAGGAGACCAACAGAGTAAGTACTAGGCTTAAAAAATAAGCCCTAGAGTCGATTTGTTCAACTAAAACCCTTTAAGGTAGTGCCCCAGCATTGTTGTAGTCAAATAAGTGAAACAAGTAAAAGATACTAAATTCCTCGTTATTTTTAAGAAAAATTAAACAAATGAGCTGAGTTTCAAAAGAAATATGCTAACAAATGGGTTAATTATATTTTTCGTCATCATTATCTTTTAATGTCCCTTTTCAATGCTGGAAATTATGATTATAATTATAATTATAGATTTAATTGCTCTCACCTGACATATCGGCTGTGTATCATCATTAGAAAACAAAGTTTTACCATGTTCCAACAGCTGCTGTCATCGTATTTCATCAAGTTCAGTGCCATTGCTACATGGGAGTGGCAGTTGTCACAGAATAAATTGTGCTGACAACAGAAGAGGAAGAGAAACAAAGTATAAATACAAGAAGAAAAAAAAAAGAATTAAGAAATCTGTCCATCTCTCCCTCTTCTTCTACTACTACTACTGCTACTTGGCACTCTGTTATGACAGTGAGGTTTCCACTTGATCCGATGAATGGAAGTCTGCTTCTAAAATTCATGTGCAAATGGCTGACCACTCTACAAACACATGTACCCTTAACATAGTTCTCGGGGCAATTCAGCATAACACAGAATGAGAGGAGGCTGGCCCTTTGAAATACAAAGAAGTAGATTCAATAAAATCGCCATTGGCTTCAATCATGGCTTCCAGATGACTTCAGATTCTCCTGCAACTCTTCTGGATGGTCTCCTGGTTTAAGTTGGTGAATGCTGCCATAATCCTTGCCTTCAGTTCATCGTTGGTGTCACAAGGAGTTTTGTTGGTCTCTCACTCAACTGCGACCCACACATAATAATCAAGAGAGTTGCAGTCTGGGGAGTTAGGTGGTCAGATGTTAGGGGTGTTGTGGTCGCAGAAATTGTCTGACAGCCATGACTGGGTTCTCCTGCTTGTGTGGCATGGTACAGAGTCCTGTTGCCAGACATAGGGTCTTCCAGCAGCCACCCTCTTGACTCAGGGCAGCACTAATCCTCCAGGCACTTGATATAGGCCTCCGTGTTGAGTCTGAGGCTGTGTGGGAAGATGAATAGTGTCACCATCACGAGTGATCACTCCAAACATCATGATGTTGACTGGATGTTTGATTTTTATCACTCTCAGAACATGTCCTCAGATTGACTGAGGACTGATGAACCAGATGGCTACACCAGGCTCCAGTCTGATTTGGCAGAGTTTCTACAGCTGGATGCCCTTCCTAATGCCAACCACTCCGAGAGTGTAGTGGGTGCTTTTACGTGCCACCGGCATGAAGGCCAGTCAGGTGGTACTGGCATGGAAAGCAGACGTTAAACGATGACGACGATGATGATGAAACAAATCATCTGTGTGGTTGTTTGACAAAACATTGTGTAACTCTCACCTGTCATCTAACGATGGGAGTCTGCAAACGTGTATGTGTGTGTGTGTGTGTGTGCGTGTATACAATGAGCTTAAAATAAATTAGGTTGAATTTACCATTCTTTTCTTGTATTCTTCAGAAGCTTCAGCAACAGCCCAATCCCACGTGTCTTTGCTTACTTTACTGGGGTCTAATGTCCAATATCTGAAAATAAAGAATCGAAATGAGACACAGTTTAGGGCAGCGAAGTCAAATTCTCTTATACACCAGATGTGCCATCAAAACTCTTGATTGGACTATATCAGGTGGAGGAGAAGAGCCATGCAAGGAACGTGAAGAGAGCAAAGCATAAAGACGGAAAATCACGGTGGTGCTCCAGCATGACCACAGCCACTTGGCTGAAACCCATAAATAAAAAGTATGTAGGGGGGGAGGTGTCTGGATTTTAAATTCCCTAACCATCATCATCATCATTGCCACCAATACAATCCATGACCACTAACATTTCCCTCCTTCCTTCTTTTCTCCTCCGCCCATTGTCCCCTCCCTTCCACACACTCAGGTCTCAATATCCGTCCCTTTTCATACGACAATTGTCGACTTGCAGTTGTTCAATATAAACATCAACAGAACCAGATCTACAGCCACAAACAATTCCACATATCAATCTCGTTCCCTGAAAACAAGGAGTTCTGTCGGGGCCATGCCCAGGCTCTTTCCTCCTGACAAAGCCAGTGGAACAAACAAAATGTCATGAAAGACAACGGGGGGGGGGGGGGACATTGCATTATAGAAGGGACTGAGGTGAAAAGAACAGCCATAGAGGCATTGTCAATAGTGTAGTGGAGTAGGGGGGGGGCTAGGTGAAAGCTTGTTGATCAGTTTAGATGCTTCTTGGTTCTACATCATGCAATTTAGAATGAATGAATTCAATTTATAGAAGAGGATTCCTTACTTTGTAGGGTTTCCAAAGGCCATTTCATCTTCCTGAAAATCAAAAAAAAGAAAGTAATTAACTAAGTATAAATGAAATTTTTAGTTGCAATGAGTAAGACCACTTCTTAAACTTGGTATGTCTGTGTAAGCGTTCAGAAAGTCCAAGAAGTTCCTCTGCCTCGTGTGAAGAAGGGGTTGTACAACACAGAACCCTTTTTGGGGTGCAGTCAGCTATAAAACCGGTGGCACAACAGAGGTCAAGACAACCAGAAACCAAGTCCACTTCAGAGTTTGTTTTGTTTTTTTTGCTTTTCTTTTATTTCAGTTTACCTTCTCCGAGAAACAAATCATACTAGGAGTTATTGACTCCCAGTGACCCACAGCTGGGGCCCTAACAGGTGCTACTACTCTGGGTCAGAAAACACCTTGCACAATAGTGGCTAAAAGGTCGTTCCACACTCTTCAAAACCCTGGAACTCCCATCTCAGGGCCCCACGACTGGATGAAGTTTAAAGTCAAACCCATGACATAACAACAACAACAATAATTTCAAAATTTTGGCACAAGGCCAGCAACTTTAGAGCACGGGATAAGTCAATTACATCGACACCCCAGTTCATAACTGATACTTATTTTATTGACCCTGAAAGAATGAAAGGCAAAGTTGACCTCGGCAGAATTTGATCTCAAAACGTAAAGATGGACAAAATGCCACTAAGCATTTTGCCCAGTGTGCTAACAATTCTGCCAGCTCACTGCCATAATACTAATAATAATAATAATCCTGCATACTATAGGGCTTTCCTATAAGGTGTTATCCACCCCTGGTTTGAACTCTCCCGTATGACATGTACGCATGCTCAGTGACTTGCTTTAACAGTTGCAATCAGCTGAATGCACATTGCCAGTGACTTTTGACATAATTACCCACACTCTGTGGTCAGGATTCTTTTTTTGGTTTGATGTCGGTATCGAAGGGATTACCAGACACCGGACAATACAGTGAGAGCAGCTTTCACTCACATCGTGGTATTCGATGCTGTGTACATGTCTGTCGTGGTAAAATATGCCACTCCTTAACTGTTGCTTTGCTTTCATCCGTAGCACATGTGAAATTCGGCAACTTACAAAGATCTTTAGATCAGGCAATACTTCACCGAGAGGGGATATAAGCTTCTGCTTATTCCTGTCTGAAGTATCATCCGATACTTCAGACTTATCGTCCGATGAATTTACTTTGTTGACATATCGACAGAATTTTTATACCTTTCAATCAAGTCCGCCTTTCTTCCAGTAACATACTGTCCATATAATCTTAAATATTTCTTTAACTCAGGCACAGTAAGTACTTCGATAGCTGAATCATGAAGCTGCTTTATATCCATGATAAGACGTAAAACAATAACAATGGCGTTGGTAGCCTCCGGAAGTTTAATTATCTACATGGAGCGCCGCCTAGCCAAGGGAGATAACCTACTTATAGGAAAGCCCTATAGGCATAAGGCCTGAAATTTTGGAGAGGGGCATAATTGATTACATTGACCCCAGCGTTTCACTGGTACTTAATTTATCAACCCTGCAAGGATGAAAGGCGAAGTCAACCTCGGCGGAATTTGAACTCAGAATGTAAAGTGGACGAAATTCTGCTAAGTATTTCACCGAGCATGCTAATGATTCTGCCAGCTCATCGCCTGAATAATAATAATAATAATAATAATAATAATAATAATAATAATAATAATTTCAAATTCTAACACAAGGCCAGCAATTTTTGGAGAAGAGCAAGTCAATTACATTGGCCCCAGTGCTGAACTGGTACTTATTTTAATGACCTTGAAAGAATGAAAGGTAAAGTTGACCTCGGCAGAATTTGAACTCAAAACGTAAAGATGGACAAACGTCACTAAATATTTTGCCCATCTTGCTAATAATTCTTGCTGCCTGAATAATAAATGATGATAATTTGATACTTACTGAAACGAAGTAAGGTCCAGCAAAATCTCTGATAATTCCTGATGAGGTAGCAATACCCATGTGACCAATGATTGGGAAGAACCATCTGAAAGAAGCAAAACAAAAAAAAAATTTATATATATATAAATACACACACGTACACATACATATATATATAGAGAGAGGCGCAGGAGTGGTTGTGTGGTAAGTAGCTTGCTTACCAACCACATGGGTCCAGGTTCAGTCCCACTGCGTGGCACCTTGGGCAAGTGTCATCTACTACAGCCTTGGGCCAACCAAAGCCTTGTGAGTGGATTTGGTAGATGGAAACTGAACAGAAGCCCATCGTATATATATATATATGTTTGTGTGTGTGTCCCTGTAACTTAGCGGTTCGGCAAAATAGACCGATAGAATAAGTACTAGGCTTACAAAGAATAAATCCTAAGGTAGATTTGCTTGACTAAAAGCAATGTTCCAGCATGGCCACAGTCAAAATGACTGAAACAAGTAAAAAAAATATATATATATATAATAATGGACTCAATAATGACAACAATATTTTTTTTTTACATTGATAAAGAGCTATGGATAGTCAATCCCTCATGCTTTTAATGTCTTCCTCTCTATGTTAACATGGGTCAGAAGGAAGTTTTTCCATGGCTGGAAGCTTTTCCTGTTGCAAAATCTCATTTGTTTCTTCTAAGCAAGGTAATATTTTTCCATAACAGGACATGTTTACATGTTTCCAGCAAAGATTGGAAAAGAACACAAAGCATAGCTAGAGGGGAGGGGGCAGGTGAGACAGTCTGTCCCAGGTGGCACCACTTTTGGGTCAGCTGTGGGCAATGTGTAATTTTTGTGGAGGCTCAAGAGAGGCAAACTGAAGGACTGCCCTGGGAGGCACACATTTTAACTATGCTGGTGGAAAAGAATAATGCTGCTTGTATGTTGGTGAAAGACAAGCAGACACAAACACACACACATATATATATATATATATATACCAACCTACATACACGCATATACTTGATCTTGAACTTAGTTCCACTGCATGGCACTTGTATTATAGCCCCAGGTTAAGCAAAGCCTTGAGAGCGGATTTGGTATATGGAAACTAAAAGAAGCTTGTCATATACATACACACACACACACATATATATAATATACATGTGTCTTTGTATTTGCCCCATACCGCTGCTTGAGAACTGGTGGTGGTTTGTTTACATCTCCATAGCTTGGTGGTTCAGGAAAAGAACCCAACAGAATAAGTACTGGGCTTAAAAATAAGGGGGGAGGGGCAATTTGTTTGACCAGTCAAGCCACTGCTACAGCATGGCCACAGTCTAGTGAGTGAAGCAAATAACAGATATATATATATGTGTGTGTGTGTGAATATTATATATATTCTTTTACTTGTTTTAGTCATTTGACTGTGGCCATGCTGGAGCACCGCCTTTAGTTGAACAAATTGACCCCAGGACTTATTATTTTTAAGCGCGATACTTATTCCATCGGCCTCTTTTGCTGAACCGCTAAGTTACGGGGGACATAAACACACCAGCATCAGTTGTTAAGCAATAGTAGAACAAACTCAGACACACAGACATATATGACAGGCTTCTTTCAGTTTCCATCTACCAAATTCATTCACAAGGCTTTGGTCAACCCAAGGCTAAAGTAGAAGACATTTGCGCAAGATGCCACGCAGTGGGACTGAACCCCGAACCATGTAGCTGAGAAGCAAGCTTCTTACCAAACAGCCACTTCTTTTATACTTTACTGCAGCCTTGAAGAATCTTTAGGTGACCAAATCAACCCAGTACTTTTTAAGCCTGGTACTAATTCTATCGGTCTCTTATGCCAAACTCCTAAGTTATAAGACACCAACACCAGTTGTCAAGCAGTAGTTAACAATAAACATAAAGACACAAACACACATATTCTGTAAGGGGGGGGGGGGGGCTATACTAGCCAAAACCTATCAAAGTTATATACACGACAGGTTTCTTTCAGTTTCTGTCTATCAAATCCACTGACAAGGCTTTGGTCAGCCCGAGGCCATAGCAGAAGACACTTGCCTAAGGTGCCACACAGTAGGACTGAACCTAGAACCATATGGTTGGGAAAGAAGTTTCTTACCACACAGTGAAGCCTGCACCTTATATATATATATATATATATATATATATATATTATTATAAGATCTGGTAATTAGTCATATATTAATATATTAATTAATATCGATTAATTATCAGGGGGCCAGCACATTTAAAGAATCAAAGAGATTCAGAAATATTATCTGCAATCTCCGGGGATTAAGGTACATTTTAAAAATAACGTCGACCCCTAACGTGGACAATTAATGCGCTAGAAATAGATCACATTTTGTGTCTATTAAGACCTAAAAAGTTCTCAACATGAAATATATATATATAATATATATATATATATATATATATATATATATATATATATATATATATATATATATATATATATATATAGGAAAAGACGCTGGTCTGCTTTGGTAAATAATTAGTACAAAATCTTCGTAATGTGGAATAAATTATTTTGTTTTGAGGATGAGAAGTGTAATGATTCAGGCAGTTCGAGACAGTTCTTTGTTGTTTCGGAACAAAACCGTGAGAGATTTCAGCGCAGAATAGGAATCAGGAAAGGAGCGAGCACATTGAGGTCCTGTTTTTCTCGATCTTTTCAACCGTAACGAAAGAGACTCGATAAGAATACACTTGTAAATTATAGCGCCTGATGACACCCAATTGAGAATCGAAACAGTGTTCAACGTGTGGAGAGAGAGAGAATGTGTGTGTGTTTGTGTGACGCAGAGTTTATCAAGTTACATTCTTGAATTAACGAGGGAACCTCTACGAGGCTGCTCAACCTACAAAATAACAGCCAAATTTCCATCACAATCTTAACAAAAATAATAAAAAGAAGATACATTAAATAATGTAATCCTAGATACACTATGTCTGAAGAAAATTTCAAATAAAGTGGCCACGGCTGGAACTTATTTAATCATAGATGGCCATCCTTGGTCGGGGTTGACCAGAGCTAAACCTCAACCCGGAAGACACATTAAATGATGTAGTCCAAGATGCACAATGTTTAAAATAAAACAAACAAAAAAACCCAGGACGGTCACGGCTTGAACGCTTCTAAAGAGATCGAGAGAGAAAATAGGGAAATAATAGAAAGAAGAGAAGAGATATAAAAAAGGAATATTTACGTTAAACAAGGAATCGGGGTCCAAACAATAGAAAATGGGAATCGACTGTTGCGAAGATCGATTCGAACACTGTTACGACGTCCGTTCTTGACGGTCGGCATGGTTGATATATCTGGGGAATGAATCTCGCCTGGGTTCGTCTGATTTGTTTCGGTGAAAGATTTGTTGATTGCCGTCTTTTCAGAAGGAACTTTGGTGCTTTCAGCCATGCTGCGGGAGCATTCAGTTATTTCAAAACGTCACACAGAGAAAAGCTAAAAACAGGAACAACTCGCATGTGTGTGTGTGTGTGTGTGTGTGTGTGTGTGTGTGTGTGTGTGTGTGTGTATATATATATATATATATATATATATATATATATATATATATATACATACATACATACATATATATATATATATATATATATATATATATATATATATATATATATATATATATATATATATATATATATATATATATATATGTATGTATGTATAATGAGTTAAATCAAAAGTGAATTACATTCATCAATTTCTTTTAGATTTTAAATTTTAAAAAAACCATCAAGTTCAAATAATAGTAATAATAAATATTTAGTTTTTTTTTTTAACAACAGGAAAAAATTCATACATGAATTGAATGAAATAATACTTTATTTCGAAATACTAAAAGATTTTTTTTAAATTATTTTTCAACCTTTCTTTTCTCCAAGTTTCTGCTCTCAACTTAAGTTAAATGCGTTACAATGAGACCTCCCCAAAAATACGAAAATGTTGGATATTTTACTATCAAAAGATCACATTTTAATTCTGAAAACTTTAATTTAATATATTGGCTTTTGAAAAATTATTAAATCTAATATAAAAACCATATAAAATTATAAATTGATTAATGAAAAAGTGTGTGTGGGTTAGATTAAAATGTGTAACGTTAGTCGGTGGTTTCCTCATATGTATGTGTGCGTTTGGTGTGTGTGTGTGTATGTGGTTGTTATTTAGAAATTCAATAAAATCATAAATTGATTAAACAAAACAAAATAGGGAAAAATTAAAGTGTGCAGAGTTAATAACGTATTTTATTTATATATTATATTTGTATGTGTGTGTGTGTGTTGTACGAAACTAAGCGTCGTTTGTGAGGAGACATCGTGACGCGGTACTGTGAAATGTTGGAGGAAGGTTCGAATCTTATTCTCCGTCATGTTGGACCCAAACGAATCGATGCTTCTACTTGTCCTCCTCTTATGACGTTAGTCTTTACAATCCTACTTACATTGATTCTTCTTACTTATTTCTGATTACTTCATTTAACTAATATCGTTGTTTCTTTTATTCATACATTTTTCCTTTTGTCAAATTCTGAAAAAAAAACGTTTTTTTATCTTTTTTTATTTACAAATTGTTTTCTTTGTTCTTCTTAACTTTGCCCCACGATCAAACGTCTACTATTAAAAGGCGTTCCAACGGTGACCGTTCTTTTGATCTCTGTATTTTTTCTTTGTTTATCCGCAGATTTATTCGTTCTTTATCAAAAACAATGTTTGTTTTCTCTCTGTTTAAATAAGTCATTATGTGATTTTAAGGAGATTTAGCTGCTGTTTCTAGCAGACTCAGTTAACCACCACACAACTGCCTTCTTAGGGTTAATCTATGATCTGTACCCATCTACACACATCATATATGGTTGTCCTTATTCGGTTTTATTTCAAAATTTCTTGCCAACAGAGAAAAATCCAAGACTCCTTCGGTGGAATTTCAGCAACATGGAACTGGCTATTTTTGCAAGTATATATATGTTGTATCTGGAGTCAATGCATTTGCAGATTTGGGCGAACGTAAAGAATACGCACATCCGGTGTTTTGGGTTAGAATTACGCGGAAAACGGGTGGATGTGCGTATTCTTTACCTCCGCCGCAGATTTGTTTAATGTACTTCTGTATTTATGTCTTAAAACGGCATCTATTGGTAGGTTTTGCGAAGAGTGTGGGTGTGACCATTTTGCTACTGTTTGTTCCCAGGTCTACTCTAATCCCCAATAGTAACACATCAAGGTCCAGCTATGATTCAACAGGCGTATATGGTGACAATCCATCTTGTTTGGTGTCAGGGCGCGCAGTAAAAACTAACAGGAACGAGGACCCCCCGGCCCAAGCGCTTGTCACAGCATCGTTCTAGGAGAAGGACACTGACGTAAAAACCTGCAGTTTCACGTGATTATTGGGCATCCCGTTTTGGTTTGTCACTCGGTACTGATTAGAGATAGTGGTAATCGTGTACAAGCGATAGTAAAATGGCAACGTGCAGAGTCCTAACCATCTGGAAGTGTTTGTTAAGTTACACCTTCCATCTGTCAACTACGCCCCCCCCCCCCCAAACAACGGTACTGAATAGTGACAATCAATCGTTTATTGGTCTCGGATCTGTCACTGTTTACAGCTCCTTGTTCGTTAATTTCCGTGAAAAATTTTTTTGTTTATTCACTTTTTGTTTTTATGACATGTCGAAGCTGACATTTGCTTTGAAGTCGGTGGAAAGAGACGTCGTGTATGTTACATGTATATGAAAAAATAATGGGTGTACGTGTGTGTGTATTTATGTATGGACTCACTCACATATACATTTGTATATTATGATGGGCTTCTTTCAGTTTTCATCAAACAAATCCACTTACAAAGCTTCGATTGGCCACAGGCTATAGTGGAAGATACTTGCCCAAGGTGCAATGCAGTGGGACTGAACTTGAAGCCATGTGGTTAGGAACCAAACTGTTTAGCGACTCAGCCATGCTTGTATCTTTTGAAAATGGTTGCTTCTTTGCATGTCTTAAAAATCACAGCGAGTTTGGTAAGAAAGTCAAGATGAAATGAACAGCCTTGCAATGCTTCAGGGTTGGTCTCTTTGTAAGAAAAAGAGGAAATGTTTTCTAATGGTGCTAATATCCATTGCATCCTTTTTTCCTTCTAGTTAAACCTTAGCGCATGAGATTTCAGGCAGTTTTGGCTGTTATTTCTAGCAGGTCTAGTTTACTTGTTAACACACGGCGAGGTGGCTGGGCTCCTTTCGAGTGTTGGGCCTCACAGAGGCAATGACCGAGACCTTTGGCATTATGTCATGCTTGAGAAGAAGACCCATCAAGCTGAGCAAAATCGCAGCCATGGCAGATGCCAGTGTCACGCAAATGGCACATAAAAACACCCATTACACTCTTGGAGTGGTTAGCAAAGGCATCCAGCCATTGAAAACCATGCCAAATCAGACTAGATCCTGGTGCAGCCTTTCAGCACGCCAGCCCAGTCAAACTGTCCAACCCATGCCAGCATGGACAATAGATGATGAGGATGATGTCAAGTCCCTTGTGAGGTTTCATGAGTGCTACTAGTAACATAGAATCCAGTCCAACCTGTTGCATGGTCAGGCCATCTGTGACGAAACCAGCATGCTCACTAGGCTTGCTAGAAACCCAGCAGGATTAAAAGCAAGACCTGTCAAAAGGGTGGATGAACCTAGTGATGGTTCAATGACTATCTAGCACACAAGCCCTCAGAAATACCAGCTTGGTGTCTGGCATGCTGGAAAAGCACCAGAAGTGAGGTACCCCTTAGTTTTTTTTAAAGAATGTTTTTAGAACCCACTTCAAGCCCTGACTACATCTGCTTTGATATTTGGCGGTGACTTGGTCACCAAATCTGTGGTGAAATGCTATTGATTACACTATCCCCAAGTGTGTCTGCATGTGACCAGGAACCATATGTGAACTGGTATTGTCATTAAAACTCCAAACAGCGATTGACAATCACAGCTATGGCATCTGCAGTATCCGACACACAGATGGGCCTCAGCTGTAGTCAGCTCAGCCCATCCCAGGTGAAGCCACCACAAGTACAAGTACTTATTAACACAACTCTGGTAATACAAATGTGATTGGAATGCTGCAGGAAACCAAATAACTTTACTCAACACTTTGCAAGTGAATCAGTGGAGGCAAAGATGCCTCTCATTTACTCAACAATTTATGCACCACATTGCAGAAATCACAATCTAAGTATATCTGAAGCAAACTCTTACACTTTTGTACCATTGAGTTACTACAAATAACGCTCATCTGTTATGCTCGGGTGACCCTACAGCTTCCAAGAGTACAACTGTATTCGTCTTTGCTTAGATAAAATGACTAAATTGTGGGTGTTAAGTCCCATGAAGGGGGTTTTTCTAACTTCTAAGAAGATGAAATTTTAGAAATATTACTTAATTTGTGTGTAATATGTATGGTTAAAATTTCATCAACAGCAAAAATATATGAATTTTGATGGGGGTTATGGCCCTTATGCATAGAATAAAATTTCCAAATTTCATAAAGATCCATTTAGTATTTTTGACCTAGTTTTGGATCATAAAAAAAAAATGACTAAAATTTGGGAGTTAAGACTCCCGTTAGTGAGGCTTAGAATCCTCATGAGAAGTGGAAACTTTGAGAATACTTCTTGATGTGTGTCAATTACCTATGGTTGAAATTTCATCAACATCGAAAATTTATGGATTTTCATGGGGGTTCTGCCCCCCTTAAAGCCGTCTCAAATTCAAACCAAACATATTGCATTATACCCGCCCTTATGCATTGAATCTAAGTTTCAAATATCATAAGGATCCATTCAGTAATTTTGGGCCATGAAATTGTATGAAACACACAGCATTACAAACCTCCCTAGGTTTGGATTTTGTGTTCCAAATTTCATTAGGATCAGTGCAGTAGTTTTCAAATGTATAAGTGACACACATAAAGACATTGACTTTTATATAATACATGTATTTATATGCGTGTGTGTGTGTGTATTATATACACACACACACACAAAGATAG
>NC_142953.1:30141580-30241367 GCF_046866305.1 Octopus bimaculoides
ACACCTGGAATGTACAAAAAATAGACTCATTCAAATGTCAGTGGGGTTCCTTAGAAGTAGTAGACAGTTTCCATTACTTGGATGACCAAGTTAGTAGTTGGGGTGGTTGTTCTGAAAGCATAGCTGCTAGATTAAGAATAGGCTGGGCAAAGTTCAGAGAGTTACTACCTCTGGTAGTAAAGAAGGGCCTCTCCCTCAGAGTGAAAGACAGATTGTATGATAGCTGTCTATGAACTGCTATGCTACATGACAGTGAGACATGGGCTGTGACCACTGAGGTTGTTGTCTTTGCATACTGGCTGTTCCCTGCATCCTTCTCCAGCTGAGCATTCCTAACCTTGCAGGCTCATGGGTGCTGGTGCCACATAAAAAAAAAAACACCCAATTATCATGTAAATGCACCCAGTATACTTTGTAAAGTGGTTGGTGTTAGGAAGGGCATCCAACCATAGAAGCTATGCCGAAACAGACATGGATCCTGGGTAGTTCTTCAGCTGGCCAGCCCCTGTCAGTCTGTCCAACCCATGCCAGCATGGAAAACAAATGTTAGATGATGATGATGATGATGATGATGGGGTGATATATATATACAGGTACAGGAGTGTGGCAAGTAGCTTGCTTACCAACCACACGGTTCTGAGTTCAGTCCCACTGCATGGCACCTTGGGCAAGTGTCTTCTACTATAGCCTTAGGCCAACCAAATCCTTGTGAGTGAATTTGGTAGACAGAAACTGAAAGAAGCCCATCATACATATATATGTATATACTTGTATATGTTTGTGTGTCTATGTCGTCCCTCCCCCCAACATCACTTGACAACCTATGCTGGTGTATTTATGTCCCCGTAACTTAGCAGTTCGGCAAAAGAGGCCGATAGAATAAGTACTAGGCTTACAAAGAATAAAAATCCTGGGGTCAATTTGCTTGACTAAAGGCGGTGCTCCAGCAAAGTAGGCATTAAAAGGTGGTAATACAATCCATATTCCCTCTTACAAATTTATTGAAACAAATGATACATGGGAAAATGAGAGTAAATCTTCATATTTCAACGTAAGCACCGGTGGCATCAACCAGTTTCTTCAAACGACCAGGGATGGAACGAGCAACCTTCTGAAGGATGTCATCTGGGACATCATTGAGAAGTTCCTAAATTTGTGTCTCCAAGTCCTCCAGTCTGCGAAGTTTTGTCTTGTACACCTCCTCTTTTATGTAACCCAACAGGTAAAAATCACATGGAGTGAGATCTGGACTTCTTGGAGGTCTGGAATTCTGGACTTCTGCGATCACAGTTTTCAGGGTTTAGCTCCTGCACGTAATGGGGTTTCCACAAACGAAAATTCCATTCTTTATGCAACACCATGCATATGGTGTGTCTTGTTAGTCCACTCTCACGAGCTGCTTGACGTGTTGATTGGGGGGGGGGGGGCTACGATTAAACATTTCCTGCACTGTTGCCACATTCTCCGCTGATCGAGATGCGGTTGGACGACCACTTTTTCTTGCATCCTTCACAGAGTACGTGGTCATCAGCTTTGCACGACAACTTTTTATTGTCTCCGGACATAGTGCTTCAGGCTTACCTGTCCATGCACACCACCATCTCTGAATCAAAACAATGAAATTCTACACTTCATAGCATGCTGCTGTCTAGCTTGCTCCTGAACAGTCAAACGACCGGCCATCTAGAAAATAAGACAATAAGAAATCCCCATTAGTGTTGTCTGTTTAAAAAATGTTTTTGCCATGACTTCAGTGATACTAAAAATTCTATAAGCAATTTCTAATGCCTAGTTACTTTCCACCCACCCTATCCACCTGGATGGATAGGACACCGGTTCCTCACCGGGTTACTCATTTTTGCCATTGAGTGAACCAGAGCAATGGGAACTGAAGTGTTTTGGTCAAGACTACACTGCATTGACCAGTCTTGGAAGTTGAAACCATAGTCTTATGATGATGAGTCCAACAGCCTAATCACTGAGCCAAGTGCCTCCAGAGACATACGTACATATACGTATACACATGCATGTAAAAAAGTAACTGTATTTGTGTGTTTAAATATATATATATATATATATATATATGTGTGTGTGTGTATGTATGTATGTATATGCATACATTTATGTATGTACCAGGTAATGTCTGATTTGGCATGACTTCTATGGCATCCAGCCATAGTGACCAAACCAAATCAGACTGGAACCTGGTGCAGGCCTCCAGCATACCAGTGCCAGTTAAACTGTCTCACCCATGCCAGTATGGAAAGCAGACATTAAATGATGATGATCATCATCATATATGTGTGTATATATATATTTTTCATCATCAGAGTTGGGAAGCTGCATCAGGTTCCAGTCAGATTTCGCTTGGTTTCTATGGCTGGATGCCCTTCCTAACACCAACCACTTTACAGAGCGCCCTGGGTGCTTTTTACATGACACCATCCGTCCTTTTATATCTTTCCACTTTATTGAATAATTCCTAAGGTGTTCTATGGAAATTACATCCCATCTTTTTTAATGTTTGTAATAGAGTGTTTTACTGTCAATGTTGTTAGAATGTTAGTTTGGTTCTGGTGATGCTGTTTCAGAAAATACTTTCTGGTACATGTCCTGTTTTCCTTCTCAATATTGACGTTGTTTGCGATTGTTTATCACCATTTTTTGTGCTCATCTTATACCATTACAATCAATCACTGTCGTAGCCAACAACACCATCGTCCCCGTCATCACCTTCCTCCCCACCCCACCAATGCTATTCACATTACCAACACCACTGACACTACCACCAACACCATTTTAATTTAGCACCATCACCTACACATCACACCACTGCCACCACCATCACCATCTTCTCACGACACCACCACCTTTATCTCACATCACCAGCACCATCGTCTTAATCTCAAATCATCACCACCATCATCATCTTCATCACCACCTTTACCACAGCCATCAGTGTCATCGTCATCATCATCATCTCCACACCAGCACCCTGACCCTAATCACCCTCAATATATAACTACAACCACCACTTTGCCACTACCATCATCATCATCATCATCATCATACCACCCATTCCCACTACCACCACCACCACTTTCACCAAACATCACAACATGGTTCTCATTATTTTAAACATTTCTGTATTTCAGTGATCAAGTTGGATCAAGCAAATTTATCTTTGGAATATTTTGGTGACAGCGATGTCTTTGACTCTAGTAAGTAGTGCACAAACAGACACACGTGTGTGTGTGTGTGTGTGTGTGGTAAGAAGTTTGCTTCCTAACCACATGGTTTTGGGTTCAATCCCACTGTGTGGCACCTTGAGCAAGTGTCTTCTACTATAGCCTTGGGCTGACAAAAGCCTTGTGAGTGGATTTGGTAGACGGAAACTGAAAGAAGCCTGTCATCTATATATATATATATATATATATATATATATATATATATATATATATATATATATATATGTATGTATGTATATATATGTATGTGTATGTATATATATATATATGTATATAAAACAAGTGGCAGTGGATGTAGAAGTAGATATTATTCAGAGGACATTTAGTAAAAAAAAAATATATATATATATATATATATTACTAGGCTATTTATTTTTTTATATTTACTTTCTTCACTTTATATTAGTATGTCATTAGTTTTTTTCCTTAAAGAGAAAATTTTTTTATATTCGATGAACTCCCTTGGTTCTCTCCCTTTCTACACTTTTTGACTCAGCAATTCCCTTACGACTTTTAGTTTACTTTACTGTGATCTATTTTGCCCTCCTCTCCCCCATTTTAATCATTTAATTTAAACCTTTAGTATAGCGTTTACAGCTATACATACATACACACACACATACATACACACATACACATACTTCCAACTGCCAGTCAAACACCTTTCTACTGACCATTCTTCTATGCACATGTGAAGAGACACACAACTCCACAAAAGACCACCACTCCTTTTACCATGCCGCTGAATTCTTCCTACAACATTAAGAGACATGAAGTTTACTCACATATACACATATAAACAGCCTACACCACACAGACAACACACACACACACACACACACTTGTATGCATGCACATACCCACACATACACACAGATACCTCCTTCTCTAATACTTTCCTGACTTAGAAAGAACTTTTTCTTCGTCCATTCCCTTCCAGTCATTTCAAAATGTAACCACATGTGGATTGTTGGCGTCTTCCTTTTCTCTTCGACTTTCCTCTGTCTCCTGTTTCTAACAAAGAGCTTTGCTCGAAACATAAAACACCTTTTCTTTCCTTTCCTGAGCGTCTGCTAATACTTTGCATGTACCATGTCCTCGCGTTGTTTTTCTTGTGTTTTTTCTTTGTTTTTTATTATATATATATATATATATATATATATATATAGAATATGTGGGGTTTAGTTCATTGATGATCTAAACCAGGCCTGGCCACTTTGAATTACATTGCAGGCCACTTTAATCACAGAAAGTATTTTGAGGGTTGCTTGTATACAGACAGAATTGAAAGCATTTTGCTTTCTCGTGCTATTATTATAATAATGAATGAATGATCGTTGATTCAGTATGAAATATCGTTGCAAAAACAGAAGTATCTTTCTTTTTTACTTTTCATTACAATCTTTAATTTTTAATAAAATTTTTTAAATGTTTCTTTAAATAAACCCATTTCAAGAAGGTATCAAGTGGGCCACCTGCGGCCAGCAGGCCTCAGCTTGGCCAGCCCTGATCCAGACGAATGCGTATGCTGCATAGTCATCCATTAAATTTCAATTTCATAGCTGAGGCTGAAGCTAGGGATCTGTAGTAGGGTTCCAAGTTAGCACATATATATTAAAGGGAAATGGACAACAAAACCAAGGCAGGATGAGTATCTCAGGTCATTTAGAATATTTAATTAGAAATAAGGTAAATCAAAAAAAAGGAGAAGTAGAAGTAATTAATGTCTTACAGCTGTTTTCTGGGATGTCCCAGGTGATGAGTCACCATCCCCAAACACTGGGTATTCCCTCATCAGAGACAAGGTATGTTTGTAGGACAGTTCCAGACAGAGAATTCACAGTATATAAAAAGATTAATTACTTGTACTACTCCATTTTTTGATTCACCTTATTCTAATTAAATACTCTAAATTACCCGTGAGACTCAGTCTGCCTTGGTTTCGCTGTCCATTTCCCTCTAATATACAGGCTGTGGGGCTGGGGCAGAAGCAACGACCTTTTGCAGTTGAGTCTTCTGGTTTCCAGTTGAGTTTCTTTTTTGTTTCAGATAAACATGGCCGTGCGATTAACAGTCATTGTTCGTTTCTTTAAGTAATGCAATAAATTTGCGTTCAGTAAAAAAATTACTCAATAAACATTTATATACGATAAAAGTTATTAAATGCAAAAAAGGGTGTTACTTCTCCTGCACCCGTGTGTGTGCAGCAAGATAATGGAGAGAATCACATCTGTAATTGGTGATTACATTACTAACAATTGTTTTTATTGTGCCAATGTAGTGACATACAAAAATAAAAAGGAATAAAATAGCAGACAAATAAACATATCCCAAAATCCATGCTAACACAACATCATCAAGGCAATCCAAATCTGTTTGGATTGATTAATCCCTTTTACATCTTACTCATGTGGCTAAGAGTTGTTTTGACTCTTATTTCTAGCAATGCTGGCACTGACTAGCACTCTCAATTACTTTAGTGATGACTACACACACACACACACATATTATATTTACCTTTATAATTGAAAAAATGGTACTATTGTAAATGTTTTTTAAATACAGGTTTTTGTTAAAACTTAGAAATTCTGTTTGCACATAAAAATAGCAAATAAATATATTTTTAAACAATTTTTATTGTAAAATAATGTTCTATTCTAAATAAATAATAAAATCAGAAGTGAAATTTTTATTTTAATATGTTTTTTATATGTACATGATTGAATTTATAAACATAAAATTACAAATGAATATGAATTCACAAAACTCATAACTTTTTTATGCTTAAGATTTTTAGATGGGGTTTTCTCTAAAACATTCATCTGGATGAACTCTTTCATTTGAATTCAAATAATATTATTTTTCTCTTAAAAAGACAAAGATATTTTGTAGAGTTCTATATTTAAGAGATGAGGAATTATGTACATTTGACGGATATTTGTCCTCCTCTTGTTTGTTGTTAACACAACGTTTCGGCTGATATACCCTCAGCTAGTAACATATAACCTAAAATTCGAGTGTTTGAATTTAATTTTTTTGACCCCATTAGGGGTTGCGACCCATAGTTGAAGAAGTGCTGATATCGATTATTTATTTATATATTTTGCTTGTTTTTTGTTTCGAGTGTGTTTGTGATTTTATGTTTTCATATTTTTCTTTTGTGTTCTCTTCCTTTTTAGGTGACATTGCATGTGACGATGATGAAGAGACAGGATATTCTACAGACTTGTGATACCATGTAGAAAGGAAAAGAAGAAGAAGAAAAAAATAGGTGAATGCTAGTCAAACCAAAAAAAATGTAAGATTTGCTTGAAATAACAGTTAACTGCATAATACTTACCTCATCATCATCATCATCATCGCTTTAATGACCACAACCCTCACCTGTTTCCAAGAGTGGTAATATTTTTCCCTCTTGGCCACACATCTTCATGGAAGATTGGAAATGAACAACACCACATTTATGACAGTGGCACTCGTTTACAACTACTTTCTGACGAAAAGGCAATGAAACACACACACACACAACTAGCTTTTTCATTTTCAGTTTGCTAAATCCACTCGGCCCTAGTTTAAAGTAGAAAACACTCACCCCACATTGCCACACAGTGGAACTGAACTTGAATCCATGTTGTTGGAAGGCAAACTCAAACTTCTTAACTGCACACACCTATGCCTGTATCTATAGCCATGCCTGTCGATTCATATATACAAATACACACACACACACACACACATATATATATATATTGACATGTGAACTGGTTAATCCAGACATTTGTTTTTTACTCTCCTCATTCTTTTCTGTTAAAGAGGTTTGAAACATCAAAGACTTTTCCATTTTTTCTGAGTATCAATTTAAGACACCTTTGCTGTTTTCTCACCTGTCTCTGTCTTTTTTGTACATTTACACTATATATATATATATATATACATATATACAAATACACATTTAGTAAAGTATATTAATAAAAGGCATGTTTTCTTCCTAGTTACTCCCACCAACCCTTATATAATGTAGGGTACCCATGTTTCTTCTCTATAGCAAGACCTCTATGCGTATTCTTCTATCCTACTTTAGCCCCTCAACACCTGGCATAAAACCACCTCCCCATCCCAAATATCTCACCCTGCTTCATTGAGTGGGGGGGGGGGGGCTTTATTTTCCTGTTCTTTTCTTGTCTTGCAAGTTACTTGTTGACTTCCATACTTCTAGTTGTACAAAAAAATTTTTAAAAAAGACCCAACCACCCAGTACACCCTGAGAAGTGGTTGGTGTCAGAGAAAAGGCATCCAGCTATAGAAACCATGCCAAAGCAGACATTGGAGAAGTGGTTCTCAGCCAGGGTCCATATGACCCCGGGGGGTGGGGGGTGGGGTTATAAGATATTGTTGTTATGATTTATGTGCAATAAAATTATTATGTCTACAATCATAATCATCCTCATCATTTAACGTCTGCTGTCCCTGCTGGCATGGGTTGGTCAGTTTGACTGGGCTGGCATGCTGGGAGGCTGTGCCAGGCTCCAGTCTGATTTGGATGCCCTTCCTAACACCAACCACTCTTTTATGTGCCACTGGTATGGGTGCCATTTGTGACACCGGTATCTGCCATGACTGCGATTTTGATCGGCTTGATGGGTCTTCTTCTCAAGCATGACATAATCATGGTCATTGCCTCCATAAGGCCCAACACTTGAAATGAACTCAGCCACTTTGTCCCCATGGAACCCGATGCTCGGAAGGAACTCGGCTATTTTGTCTCTGTGAGGTCCAAATCTTGAAAGGAACTCAGCCACTTTGTCCCCATGGAGCCCAACGCTCAAAGGAACTCAGCCACCTTGCCTCTGTGAGGCCCAATCCATAAAATATTTTAACTATTTTTTGTTCATACACTTCACAATAATATTTAATTATAAATATATGATATTGGGGTTTTTTTAAACACTGACTAGCTGAGGGAAGGGAAGTTGAATAAAATAGAAATGGAAGGGGTCCATTGTAAAAAAAAAAAAGGGTTGAGAAGCACTGCATTAGAGTGTTGGACTCTGCAAATCTTGTCATACTATCGTACCTGCATGCCAGTATGTACATTGAACCTTAAATGATGATGATGATGATGGCGGTGGTGACAGCAGTGAAGTCGACTTTTGCCTTTCGTTCTTTCAGAGTAGATAAAATGAGTATCAGTTGAACACTGGGGTTGATATAATCAACTTAGGTCCTCCCACAAACCTACTGGCCTTGTGCCAAAATCTGAAACCATTATTATTATTATTATTATTATATAAGATATCAGTGCATGCCATCAAAGTGACACTGTGATGCAAATACACGAAGCCCATCATGACTACTCGTCTGATAAGGGTACACCAGGCACATGAATCTGCACTACATGGTGTTCTCATATCAAGATAAACAGTGCATGATCTTACAGGTGGGACCTAGTTATAATTTTCCTGAAGGTCAAACAACTGACAAGCATGGTTGTGGTACTGAGCAGAATATTTGCTGTATTTGCCCATCTTTTTATACCAAGACAAAAACAATGTACATGATAACACTTCCAATCAGTTAAGATCAGAAGCCTTGAGGTCCACTGCCTGGTACTGCATCAGGGCATTTATTGTGGTTATTATTAACATTATCCTCTTTTTTCAGTTTCATTTCCATTTCTTGCCTAGTGTCTTCCTGACACCTAGGGCAAAGAAACTCGCTGTATACATTGGTCGGCCATTAAAATAAACACACCAGATTGTTCGTTTACAAAGTCATTTACAAAAGGGGAAGAAAGACAGAGGAAGGAAAAAAGAAAATAAAGGGGGAAAAGGAAAGAAAATTCACAGCAACACTGTTCTTTTCAATACATGTGGCCAGTTACCACTTCAGACAGTCTTTTACACTTCCTGCATGGATGGTCAGCCAGGGATCGTTCTGCATGGATGGTCAGCCAGGGATCGTCCTGCATGGATGGTCAGCCAGGGATCGTCCTGCATGGATGGTCAGCCAGGGGTCGTCCTTAAATAATTTTCAGTTCTTTTTGTGATCATTCCGCTGCTATTGTAACCGTCTTGAGATGCCACATTTATTATTATTATTATTTTTATATTTGAACAGGGTCAGTGGATTGGCAGAAACAGTAGAGCAAAGGGCAAAATACCTTGAAGTATTCAGTTACAAGTTCAAATCCAGCTGACAGCTGATGATATCATTTGTGTTGAAATTTCAATTTAAGTAAGAACACTTTGGTAAAGACCGTCCCAGGTGTGTATGTGCATCCGTGTGTGTGTGTGTGTGTGTTCTATTTAAGGGTTGTATGGAGAGATTAAATTATGTTTATTTACTTGAAATTGTTTAGTCATGGGAGGCAGAAGGGGACAGCGCTTGGACCTTTGCCACATCCTCCTGCACCAAGGGGAATGACGCTCCACTGGTTCAACATCTGTGGGGAGGAGGTATAGGTGGGGGATGAGGGTGGAAGAAAAGAATGTGAGCATGGAGATTGCAGGGGTGATGTTGTCCTGGGGAGAGAAAGGACTGGCCATTGTATTTTGTGTGAAAGCTAGGAACTGAGGGAAGGAGAGGAGATAAGGCCATTGGGTTAGGGTTAGGGTTCAGAAGAGCAGGGACCAATGTAGTATCAGTTGAAAGAATTGATGGAGTGGACTGTTTACTAGTGGGTAAACTTTTGTGATAGTCAGGGGAGTGGCAATGTGGCCCAGGATGTTCCTGTGTTTGGATAGTAGTGTTCTAGTCTTGATTGATTAAGATTAAAGTATTTTCTAGGCTTTATAAGAAAACACTAGTCTCTTGGATGTGCTCTGTGATGTTTGTGTATGAAATAGCATCATCAGTGACCCCCAGATATCTAAGCAATACTGTAATGTGGTCTACAATGTCTGTGTAGGTATGTATGGGTGTGTGTGTGTATATATATCAACAACAGTTTAATGTGATTTAATATGATTATTGTATGTAACAGGCAACATTGTCCCTTATATGTAAGCAGTTGTGTAATGTGGTGTGTGTGTGTGTATTTATATATATATATATATGTGTGTGTGTGTGTGTGTGCATGTATGTATATGGTGATGATGATGATATATATTCTTTGAGTTTGTTTTATGAGAAACAACTTTGAGCGTACTCATAAAAGGCTCCTATACTATTTTTTTCCCAGCTACTGCTTATTATTCTCGTCTTCCAAAGTAATTTTAGGGGATGGTTATCAATCTTATTAATCTGGTGCTGCTATAGCATAGGATGAATATAGTAACAACACAAACTTTAAGATGGAAATTCATAAATACTTTTATGCATTGCTATGTACGTTTCCACAAAGCACGTGCAGCCACAAAAAAAAAAAACATGTGCTTTGTGGAAACATACGTAGCAATACGTTAAAGAATTTATGAATTTCCATCCAAAAATTTTTGTTATTATTATATGTATATATATATATATATATATATATATATATATATATATATATATATATATATATTGGGTTGGCGCATGATTATTGTGGCTTTTTTTCAACAAATTTTATTCAACAAAAACAATAACAATATTTAACAAAAACATCTTTAAATGACGATTTGACCATCTGCCAAGCAAATGGGAAGCAGTAATTGAAGTAAATGGTGAATATGCTCCGGAGTAATCATTTAAAGATGTTTTTGTTATTGTTTTTGTTAAATAAAATTTGTTGGACAAAAGCCGCAAAAATTATGCACCAACCCAATATTTACTTACATAATCATCATGAACATTGTCCCCGATATCTGAGCAGTACTATAATGTGGTTTAATATGATTATTATATTTAACACCAACATTGTCCCATATATGTACGCAGTACTATAATGTGGTCTATGATGTTTGTGTATGTGATAGCATGATACTGTCCCAGACATGCAAGTAGTTCTGTAATGTTGTCTACGAGGTGTGTAACAGCAGCAACAATGTCATTTCCCCTACCCAGATATGTGAGCAATACTCTGATGTGGTTTAGGGTGTTTGTGTATGTAACAATAGCAACACTGGCTCATATATGTGAGTAGTGTTGTAATGTGGTGTATGATGTCTGCGTATGAGACGGCACAACAACTGTCCTCCATATGTATGCATAAGAGCAGGAATGAAATTTGCTTTGCAGGTTTCAAACCCAGGTCTCACCCAGAATGTTCAAAGCACTTGCATTACACCCCTCACAACAAAAAGAAAAATTCAGGAAGTGCACTTGCACCCCCTGTTCCCAAGCCTATATATATATATATATATATATATATATATATGAGCAGTGCTGTTGTGCAGTCTGTGATATTTGTGTATGTAAGAGCAGCAAGGCTGTCCCCGTCATGCAGGCAACACTGTAATATGATCTGTGGTGTTTTGTGTATGTGATAGCATGACACTGGGCAAAGTGATTTAGCAGTATTTTGTCTGTCTTCATGTTGTGAGTTCAAATTCTGCTGAGGTTGACTTTGCCTTTCATACTCTGAGAGTTGATAAAATAAGTTCCATTTAACTGCTGGAGTTGATGTAATCAGCTTACTCCCCCCCCAAAAAAAAATTGCTGGCCTTGTGCCAAATTTTGAAACCCATCTATCTATTTATATATATAGTATTGTAATGTGGTCTTTGATGTTTGCAATGTGATGTGTAACAGTTGCAAAACTGTCTCAGTTATGTAAGCCATACTGTAATATGAACTATAGTGTTTGTGTGTGTGATAGCACGACACTCTCCTCTCTCTCTCTCTCTCTCTCTCTCTCTCTCTCTCTCTCTCTCTCTCTCTCTCTCTGTATGTATATGTATATATATATATATATATATATATATATATATATATATATATATATATATATATATATATATATATATAATATAATGAAAAATGCATTAAATACTACAAAATGTAGACATAGAGCAGACACATGGACTCTGACACTTCATCAGACGTAAACCCAAAAATATTAATATCTAATTTCATGCCTTTAACAATAAGACTAGGAACTTCATATATCAGCAGCGCCCGCAAGATTTGTGGAGAATTAGGGCTCGGGCAAACAAAAGAAATATATAAGAAGTAAGATGCAAGATATAGAACATATAATATAAAGATTTATACACAAATATATTATTTCAACCAATAACATACAAATAAATTAAGAATAATAAATTTGAGTTAAAGGTATAACATAATATACATATATATCATTTCACAAAAGTTTCAAGTCAAGTTAAAGTTAAAATTAATACGATTAAAAATTCAAATATATAATATAGATCGATATAAAATAAAATAAAGAAATTAGGTAAAACAAAATAGTCTATCGGTTAAAAATTTTAAATGATTTAACATTATTAGAGTTAGAATATAAAGTTCTATACTTCCCTCGGGTATAATTTATAATTTAAAACAGCAGACATCAATAGGTAAGTCCGTATCAAGTTTAGTATACACAAGAGATCACAAAAACATGGGTCAAAGGTGAATACAGCAGGTATCAGCATGTAAAATCCATTTCTGCTCACCATGTCCAAAAGTTCACAAAACACGTGGGTCAAAAGAGAAATACAGCATCCAGCGGGTACCAATTTCTATATAGTTTCAAGAAGGGGATTACTTCAGTGAACTTTTTTAAGGTTTATGGGTCAAAAGACCTGAGTATCGCAAGTTTTCCTCCCCCTTCTTAAAATTATATAGAAATAAAAATAAATATAAAAACAATAGATAGTAACAAGTATAATAGTTTATGTTAGGGTGATTTGAAACCTGGAAGATTGAGTTAGATACTGCAGCCTGTTTGACTATTCTAAAATAGTTTTTTTTTTCTTCTTCCATTATTTGCATAGGCTTGTCTCGGGCTGGTCCATATTGACTATATAAACTTGCTTTAGATAAAAAAATAATTTTTCCTTTTATGCATGTCTTGATGTTTGTGTGTAATTTTACTCTGTCCAGTTTGCACTCTATTGTGTTTAGAATACAGTGGTGTACCCACGAAATGGCCATAGGTGCTGTATTTGTCTTTTGACCCATGTTTTTGTGAATTCTTATAAATGGTGGTTCAAATGGATTTTACCGATTGGTACCCGCTGGATGCTGTATTTCTCTTTTGACCCACGTGTTTTGTGAACTTTTGGACATGGTGAGCAGAAATGGATTTTACATGCTGATACCTGCTGTATTCACCTTTGACCCATGTTTTTGTGATCTCTTGTGTATACTAAACTTGATACGGACTTACCTATTGATGTCTGCTGTTTTAAATTATAAATTATACTCGAGGGAAGTATAGAACTTTATATTTTAACTCTAATAATGTTATATCATTTTAAATTTTTAACCGATAGACTATTTTGTTTTACCTCATTTCTTTATTTTATTTTATATCGATCTATATTTAATTTTAGCTTTAACTTGACTTGAAACTTTTATGAAATGATATATATGTATATTATGTTATACCTTTAACTCAAATTTATTATTCTTAATTTATTTGTATGTTATTGGTTGAAATAATATATTTGTGTATAAATCTTTATAGTATACTAGCAGAGGCACCCGGCGTTGCTCGGGAATGAAATTGTTGCTTATATACTTGAAGAAAAAAGGCAAAATATGCTGTATAGAAATTTGAGGACATTCTGTAGATGGACTCTCAGATAAATGATGGCTATGCGCCTCTCATGAATGGGGAAAATTGAAGATGTGCCAAAAAGCCTCATTGGTACTTGGAAATTTTTACGAAAATTAAAATGGGGATTAAATGAAAAAAATGATTTACGTAAATATCCTCAGAAGAGTAATTGAAATAAATGGCGATTGTGGACCCCCTCCCCACGCACGCATACACATGTGTGTCTTTGTAAATATGTTTGTGTACATTTATGTATGTGTGTGTTTGTAAGAGACAGAGTGTGAGTGAGAGAGAGAGGTTTGTTGTCATGTATACGTACATGCATAAATATACATACATCTTTGGATGTATGCATATGACAACACAGCCCTTGACTCACTCACACTCTGTCTCTTACAAACACGCACGCGCGCGCATACACACGTGTGTCTTTGTAAATATGTTTGTATACATTTATGTATGTGTGTGTTTGTAAGAGACAGTGTGAGTGAGTCAAGGGGTGTGCGTGTGTATGTGTGTGAGACTGAGTGAGAGAGCAGTGTGTATGTAGTATTTACTCGCTCTCTCTCTCTCTCTCTCATACACACGAACACACAAAATAGAGAGTGAAGCTTTTGCGGTTGTTAAGTCAATACCGGAGCACGCGCGCGCGCATACACACGTGTGTCTTTGGATCTATTTTAAAACGGGGGCTACATTTTTCATTAATGGGATCTTTTTTAAAACGGGGGCCACATTTTTCATTAACGAAACACTTTGAAACTTGGAACACTGGTAGAATGTGTCATATAAAACATCTTTTTCTCTTAGTCTTCTTAAAAAGAAAAGAAATCCATAAGTTATTCCATGTTAAAGTTGTCGAATTTCTGTAATTTCAACCAATCACTGACGTCCATTCAGCCGATATACATTAAGTGCCGACTACATAAACAAACGATTTTGAAACAATTAACCCAAACCCTAACCCTAACCCTAACCCTACGGTTAGGGTTAAAGCAAATTTAAAATGAAAAAAGCAAATAAAACGAAGGTATGGAGATTAAATACGCTTTACACCGCTTAATCAGCCAAAGGAGTAAATATAAACAACTGAATACTTGTCAGTGATTGGTTGAAATTATCGAAATAAGACAATTTTTGACATGAAATAAATTCGAATACAAAAATATTTTTCTGTTCTATAACACAAAATAGATAAGTATACGAAGTTTGAAAGTCTTTCGGTACCAAAAAAACTACGTAAAACATTAATGGGATGTATACATTTATGTATGTGTGTGTTTGTAAGAGACAGAGTGTGAGTGAGAGAGAGAGGTTTGTTGTCATGTATACGTACATGCATAAATATACATACATCTGTGGATGTATGCATATGACAACACAGCCCTTGACTCACTCACACTCTGTCTCTTACAAACACGCACGCGCGCGCATACACACGTGTGTCTCTGTAAATATGTTTGTATACATTTATGTATGTGTGTGTTTGTAAGAGACAGTGTGTGAGTGAGTCAAGGGGTGTGTGTGTGCGTGTGTATGTGTGTGAGACATGTGAGAGAGCGGTGTGTATGTAGTATTTACTCTCTCTCTCTCTCTCTCTCATACACACGAACACAAAAATTAGAGAGTGAAGCTTTTTGCCGTTGTTACGTCAATACCGGAAGTTGACATTAAGGAACTTTTTTAAAGAAGTGAATCTTAAATATAAAGCAATATTATTTATTTTTAATTAAAAAAATCAAATGAAGAGCCTAAGATTTATCCGAGGTCAAATTATTCATGCATTACAAGTATGGAAGCATTTGGTGAAGTCGATTTCACGTGAAAAGCGATTACACACACATCTCTGTTTTATATATAGTATATAGATGTTCTATATCTTGCATCTTACTTCTTATATATTTCTTCTTTTATTTTTCTTACGTTATTTTTATATCTTTTTATTCCTATGTTTGTTGGATTATGTTGTATTTCTTATGTATGATGATTGAGGGAGTGTGGTATGTGGAGTCGTTAACCTAACGATTTTATTCTATAACTAATATTTATATATACACCTATATATATACATCTACACATATACATCTACACATATACATCTACACATATACATCTATACATATACTTCTATATATATATGCATTTATATATATATATACACATACATATATATGTACACATTTATGCATGCATACATATATATACATAAATATGTATATATACACACACACACATAAATATATATATATATATACATATATATATATATATATATATATATATATATATATATATATATATATATATATATATATATATATATATATATATGTATATATATATACATATACACATGCATACATATATTTATACATATATATATACATACATATATACATATAAATCTATATATATTCATCTATACATATACATCTGTACATATACATCTATATATACATCTATATATATATACATTATATATATATATATACATTATATATATATATATACATTATATATATATATATATACATTATATATATATATATATATATATACATTATATATATATATATATATACATTATATATATATATATATATACATTATATATATATATATATATACATTATATATATATATATATATACATTATATATATATATATATATACATTATATATATATATATATATACATTATATATATATATATATACATTATATATATATATATATATACATTATATATATATATATATACATTATATATATATATATATATACATTATATATATATATATATATACACATTATATATATATATATACATTATATATATATATATATATACATTATATATATATATATATATTATATATATACATTATATATATATATATACATTATATATATATATATACATTATATATATATATATACATTATATATATATATATATACATTATATATATATATATACATTATATATATATATATATATATACATTATATATATATATATATACATTATATATATATATATACATTATATATATATATATATACATTATATATATATATATACATTATATATATATATATACATTATATATATATATATATATATACATTATATATATATATATATACATTATATATATATATATATACATTATATATATATATATATACATACATTATATATATATATATACATTATATATATGTATGTATGTATTTATGTTTGCATGTATATATGTGAGATAATAGTTTCACTTTTAATAGTGAAAAAATTATGTCACCTTACAATAGAGATGTTATTGTTTCACTTTTGACATATAATACTGAAATAGTGTAAGAGATTGCTCCAGGCTCGCATTGGGCAAGAAGTTAAAACTTTTTTTGGCCATTGACTTGACACTGCATGGACCCTAAGTAAAGCATGTGTAAAATCTGAATGAAACTGGTTGGGTCGTTCTCAAGTTTTATTGATGCAGACAGACAGACACACACACACATTCTCAGTTTTACATATGAGCAGTATTGTAATGTGGTTGAAGATGACTATCCTATGTAGCAGCAACAGTGTCCCAGTGTAAGCAGTTCTGCGCATAACAACATTAACAATGTATCAGATATGTGAACAATACTGTTATGTGATTTCACCCAGATATGAGATTACTTCGTCATGTGTAATACTTATTTACTCACATTGTTTTCAATTAATCCTGTATTATCTCATAGCTTCGAGATTTCACTGATGTGACTGTGAGAGGCCAGATATGGCAGGTCTAAAAAATGAGATGGATAGAATTAATTGAGCTGGATATGACTGGTTTAACATTGAGATTACTTTGAGCTGGATATAGCTAGTTTCTCTTTAGCATTGAGAATGTATTTCTTATTTCCTCACATTGTTTTGAATTAATTATGCATTATTTCATATCTTTGGAGACTGTGATAGGCCAGAGCTGGCTGCTCTGAACATGGGGAGAACATTTGCGTTGGATAGGACTGGTTAAACTCTTTGTCGTTCAGATTACTTTGTCAAATGTATTATTCATTTGCATTGTTTTGAATTAATCCTGTATTATCTCGTAGCTTCAAAATTTTAATGATGTGATTGCTTATTTTTAGAATGACATTGTATGGGTGGCTGGTTTGAATGGCAAGCTGTTAAGATCTTTGTGTATGTAAATAACAACAACAACAATCCCAGATATGTCTCTGAGTGGTTAGGGTTAGGGTTAGGGTTAGGGTCTTTGATGTTCGTATGTGTTTGTCAGGACCTGCAGAGTAAAATCTAGTCTTGAATTATAAATTAACTGTAAATTCTGAGGAAGCTGGTTCAAGCTTTATCTTTGAACTTGTTTTATTTTCTACGACTGATTCATGTTTATAATGTCTAACCTGTTGAAGTGGGGGAGGGGTTAAGATGTGTTTTTTTGTTGTTGTTTTTGTGTGCTTCTACTTTGATGTGGGTGATAGGTGGGGAATGGGTGGGTCTTATTTTCTTGAATTTCATTGTGGATCTTAATCTAAATTTTGTAGTGAGTATGAAACACTTTCTTGTTAACTTTGCAAACCCATCCAACCCATGTCAGCATAGACAAAAGACATTAGAATGATGATGATGATGATGATGAAAACTGATGATAATGGTGGGAGTGGAGGTAGCAGTGATGGCATCATCCACCCGTGTCATCACAAAACGAGCCCTAAGCATTCTCCGACCATTCAAGAGTGTTCCTTCTGCGACCATCCTGTCTTTGTTCAAAGCATAATGCAGCCAGGCCTGCATTGTCCAATGTCTCTGTGACCTAACACTTTGAGACACCAGGGCTGTGATTTGAGGGAAAATTTAGCTGTTGTGTTCAGCAGGTTTGAACGACCACTTCAAGGCTTCCTTAATCATGTATTGATGAAATGAGTTCCAATTCCTGCTTTTCAGTTGTTCTTTCAAGGGACTGCAAGTTTATAAAATCTGTATTGAAATCTGCATCAACCCACTAGAAATAGCAGCTAAATCTCCACTGAATTACAACATATGGTTGTAAAAAAAATATTTAAAAAAAACCCCCAGAAAAATAAGACAAAGAGATTAAGATATGTCATTCTATCCCACCAACTTCTTTAGGACAGGGTGGTCACGGATGGAACTCTTTTGATCATAGGTGACATGGGTCTAAAGAACATTGTCATCCACAGTTTTTTAAAAGATAATGTTCTGTGTTTAATTGCAGATTGATTGCTATTTGAAAAAATAATTAATTATATAGTTTAATGCTGTGTGGTAAGAGGTTTGCTTCCCAACCACATGGTTGCAGGTTCAGTCCCACTGCTTGACACCTGGGTTGATCAATGCCTTGTGAGTGAATTTGGTAGACAGAAACCCTGTGTGTGTGTATGTGATCCTATTCCTTGACAACTGCTCCTGGTTTGTTTATGTCTTTGTAACTTAGCAGTTTGGCAAAAGAGATCAATAGAATAAGTACGAGACCAGGGGTTCTCAACTAGAGAGCCCTTATAACCCTTGCTGATACTTCTTCAGGATCCAAAATGTTTTAACAATTTCTTTTTGCGCATTTGTTTATAATATTTTATTATAAAAGTATAAAAGGATTTTTTTAAACATCAAATGGCTATGGGAGTCGACCCGAGTAAAAATGGGAACGAAAAGGGTCCACAGACAAAAAATGGTTTCAAACCTCTAGCCTAAACCTTTCAAGGTGATGCCTCAGCATGACCACAGTCCAGTGACTGAAACAAGTAAACAATAAAAATCAAATTATTAGATTTGTATTTTATTTAATGATTTAAAATGTTTATATTATTTTTATATATATATTTATATATATTTTGGTATTCTTTGAGTCTGACAGAATAATAGTTTTGCAAAATAATGCTAGTCTTTGTGACGCCATCACCTTTTGTTATGCAGGGCAGCCTTTGGTCTTGTCTTGTAAGATGTCTGTTGGTGCCAGGCTTTTTTGGTCATGTTTTACAATCAAATCGTGAAATAGTGGTTGCTGAAAATGGGAAACATAAAAATATAAAAAAAATAAAAACAGTTCTTTGAATATAACAAAATAGAATTTATTATTATTATTATTATTATTATTATTATTATTATTATTATTATTATTATTATTATTATTATTATTATAATAATTAAGGCAGTGAGCTGGCAGTATTGCTAGCACACTGAGCGAAATGCTTAATGGTATTTTATTTGTCATTACATTTAGAGTTCATATTCTGCTGAGGTCGACTTTACCTTTCATGCTTTCAGGGTTGATAAGATAAGTAACAGTTGAGCATTAGAGTTGATGTGATCAACTGGTTCCCTGCCCACAAATTTCAGACCTTGCACCTTTAGTAGAAAGGATTATTATTATTATTATCTTCGCAAGGGTGTCAAGCTGGTAGAATCATTACTGCACAGAGGAAAAAAATGCTTAGCGGCATTTCTTTTGGCTCTTTACATTCTGAGTTCAAACCCTGCTGAGGTTGACTTTGCCTTTCCTTTCTTGGGGTCAATAAAATAAGTGCCAGCTAAACTTTGGGGATCAGTGTAATTGACTAAGCGGTCTCCCTAAAATTTCTGAGTTTGTGCCAAAATTTGAAACCATTATTATTATAAAGGAAAGGGCAATGGATTAGCAGTATGTAGTTGTGGTTCCTTACATTATGAGTTCAAATTCTACCAAGATCAACTTAACTTTTCATTGTTTTTCAGTGGGTAGGGATCGTTAAAATGAAGTACCTTTCATGTAGTGAGGTCAGTTTAATCAAAAGGGGCTCCACCCCACCAAAACTGTTGGTTTTGTGTCTAAATCATAAATTATTGTTATTATCATTTTGTCTGTCTTCGTGTTCTGAGTTCAAATTCCACCTAGGTTGACTTTTTTTTTTTCATCCTTTCGGGGTCGATAAATTAAGTACCGGTGAAGTACTGTGTTTGATGTAGTTGATTTAACCCCTCCCCCAAAATTTCAGGCCTTGTGCCTATAGTAGAAAGGATTATTATTATATTGTTGACGACTGGGTCTTTGAATTCTCTTGTATCACATTCTTTACATTCCTCGTAGTCTTATCTTGTAATTCCATCAATGGTCTCTTTGTAGCCACCACCCAAAGACCCAGTCTTCAAAAATGTAATATTGTTAATAATAATAATAATAATACTGTTCTAAATTTTGTTGTGTCTTGGGAGAGTCATTACACCAATAATAATAATACACACTCACTGGTTCAACTCCACTTCTTTATTATAAGACATTTGGTTAAATATGTAACCAACTGGCCAATTAATCATTTGCTTAATGTGCTGGTTAAACAATTAATCGGTTGTTTGTCGAAATTCTTTTGTCACTGTTTGCAACCTTTACAGTGACTTTCCTATTCAGTCCAACTGACTAATAATAAAGAAGTGGAATTGAACCAGTGTGTGTGTGTTATTAATATTGGCATAACGACCCTCCTAAGACACAGCAAAATTGGTTCCAACACACCGATTCACATCAAGAATCTTGCAAACTAAATACAAAAATTGAATATTGTTCTAAATTTTGGCACAAAGCCAGTAATTTTGAGGGTTGAGGGAAGTTGATGACACCAACGTCCCAGTACTTAGCTAGTACTCTATTCAGTGACCCCACAAAGCATGAAAGGCAAGGTCAACTTTGGCAGAATTTGAACTTAGAAGGTAAAGAGCTGGAAGAAATGCCGCTAAGCACTTTGTCTGACATGCTAACGATTCTTCTGTCAGCCCAATGTCTCTATTATAATTATTTATAATAACGATTTATTTTAATTGCTGCAAGAGCAGCAGATGAAGTAGAGTACAGGGTTACAGTTGGGAGAAAAGTGTTTACATTTGGATGAGACAAACAACAAAAAAGAAAAACTACAACATAACATCATCATCATCATATCTCCAGGGTTATTTCTTTTTTTTGTTCCTATGTCAGTGTGGGTTGGATAGGTTTGTCCTTCTATTTCTCCCATGGCAGACAATAAAGAGAAAACTGACAAATTCTGGAGTGAGTCTCTGGTGGAGGACATAGGTTTTTTTTTTTTTCCTCGTACTGCTGAATGGTGTTTCGCTTGCAAATGGCAGCATAAAATGCATTCTTAGTCTGCCTGTATTTTACGCTGCCAGCACTAGAGGAACCATCTGTGTGTGTTTGTGTTAATATAATTACGCTTACAAATAATCATGTAAATATTTATAAGTATTAGCAGCAAAATAAGATTACACACACACAAACCTAATTACATACATATATACACACATATATATACACGTGTACACATGGACATACATGTACATATATGTAAAATTTTTGGTAAATGAATATTGGTAAGAAACCCGGTAAACAGCAGCTTTCAAACATAAAAAATTGATGTTTTGGTATTCATTCCGCCCAAATTACTTGGAATTGCCACTGCCTGATCTCAGCCCCACGAATTCAAGAGAACCAATGAATATCTCCCTCTCTAATTACAAACGTGTTTTGTTTTTTTTGTTTATTAAAAATGTATTATATAAAATCAAAAAAACGACTAAGAAATTATTATATGAATAAACATTTGAATATCCGCATATAAACCCCCACTCCCTTCCTCCCAATTGAAACTGACTGATCTTCCCACCACCACTGCCCCCACCTCATCCCCTGTGTCAAAGATGGAGGAGACTGTAAAACAGTAAACGAAAATTTATAGAAAATAGTTTTTGATTATTTTTCTTGTCTTACGCTGTAAAAAAAAATGACTGAAGAAAAAATATCAAAATTATATTATCAATAATATATATAAAAAAAAATTAACTTGAATGAGATTTCATTACTTAATTGTTGTTTTTTTTTGTCCACTGATAGTTTTTGTCAAATATTATTTATTATAATTATTTATTTTTTTGTCCCATTCTTGTCAATAAAATATGTGATATTGAAAGAAAAAAGTGTTTACAATAAAAAAGAGAATTATTCCTATGAAAATTGCTTTTGTGTGTTAAACATTTATGAAGGGCACATGTCCTCGTGGCCAGGGTGCTGTACTCACAATTGCAAGATTGTGGTTTCAATTCCAGGACCAGGTTGTGCGTTGTGTTCTTAAGCGAAACACTTCATTTCACGTTAGTCTGTGATTACTTTGGCACCTGTTCAGGTAACGTCATTTTGATGGAGAGAGTGTGTTAATGTACAGCACAAGCATTTGATCACAATAACCAAATCATTTGTGCAGATCGTTCAACAAGAAATTGCAGAATTGTCTTTCTCAGACCATGAGAGACTACCATCAGATATTAAGCATTTTAAATATATTAAGTCTTTTTAAATATATATATATATATATATATATAAATCATCATCATCATCATCGTTTAAAGTCCGCTTTCCATGCTAGCATGGGTTGGACAATTTGACTGAGGTCTGGTGAAACCGGATGGCAACACCAGGCTCCAATCTGATTTGGCAGAGTTTCTACAGCTGGATGCCCTTCCTAACGCCAACCACTCAGAGAGTGTAGTGGGTGCTTTTACGTGTCACCCGCACGAAGGCCAGTCAGGCAGTACTGGCAACGGTCATGCTCAAAATGGTGCATCTTATGTGCCACCCGCACAAGAGCCAGTCCAGGGGCACTGGCAACAATCTCACTTGGATTGCCTGGTCTTCTCACGCACAGCACATTTCCAAAGGTCTCGGTCAGTAGTCATCGCCTCGGTGAGGCCCAATGTTCGAAGGTCTTGCCTCACCACCTCAGCCCAGGTCTTCCTGGGCCTACCTCTTCCACGGGTTCCCTCAACTGTTAGGGTGTGGCACTTTTTCACGCAGCTATCCTCATTCATTCTCACCACATGTCCATACCAGCGCAATCGTCTCTCTTGCACACCACAACTGATGCTTCTTATGTTCAGCTTTTCTCTCAAGATACTTACACTTTGACGGGTATGCACATTGACATTACACATCCAGCGGAGCATACTGGCTTCATTCCTTGCGAGCTTACGTATGTCCTCAGCAGTCACAGCCCATGTTTCACTGCCATGTAACATGGTTGTTCATACACATGCGTCATACAGTCTGCCTTTTACTCTGAGTGAGAGTCCCTTTGTCGCCAGCAGGGGTAAGAGCTCTCTAAACTTTGCCCAAGCTATTCTTATTCTAGCAGCTACACTTTCAGCGCACCCACCCCCACTACTAACTTGGTCACCCAGATAGCGGAAGCTATCGACTACCTCTAGTTTTTCTCCCTGGAATGAGATAGAAGTTGTTTCCTGTTTGTTTACAGTGTTTATTGCACCTGAACATCTGCCACATACAAAAACTAACTTCGTAGTTAATCTGCCTTTGATATTGCTGCACCTCTTATGTGTCCATAGCTTGCACCGGGTACATCTTATAGAGTTACTACCTACTCCTTTTCTACATACTGAGCAGGGCCATCTACCTGAAGGGGTTTGTGTTTTATCTACCTTCCTACTTATTAGGATTTTGGTTTTTGCTAGGTTGACTCTAAGGCCCTTTGATTCTAGTCCTTGCTTCCACACCTGAAACTTCTCCTCTAGTTTTGATAGTGACTCCGCAATTAGTGCAAGGTCATCAGCATAGAGGAACTCCCAGGGGCAACCTGTCTTGAATTCCTCTGTGATCGCCTGGAGGACTATGATAAATAGGAGGGGGCTGAGGACGGAACCTTGGTGGACCACTACCTCGACCCGGAATTCATTACTGTACTCATTTCCAACCTTCACCTTACTGGCAGCATCTCTGTACATGGCTCGCACAGCTCTCACTAACCATTCTTCTATCCCAAGTTTCCTCATTGACCACCAGATAAGAGATCGGGGGACCCTGTCAAAAGCTTTCTCCATGTCAACAAAAGCCAGGTACAGAGGTTTATCCTTGGCTAGGTATTTCTCCTGCAGCTGTCTTACTAGAAATATGGCATCAGTGGTGTTTTTACCTGGCACGAACCCAAACTGCATCTCATCTAAATTGATTCACTCCCTAATTAGTTGGGCTATGACCCTCTCCGTAACTTTCATAACCTGATCTAACAGCTTGATGCCTCTGTAATTATTTGTATCTAAAGCGTCACCTTTACCTTTGTAGCAGTTGACTATGGTGCTGCTTCACCAGCCATTGGGTATGACTCCTTCGTGTATCACCTGGTTCGTAATACGGGTGACTAGGCTGTAGCCAACACTGCCAGATATTTTGAGCATCTCTGCAGTGAATCCTGATGGGCCGGGGGCTTTCCCTGTCTTCATACTCTTAATTGTTTTATCTACCCTGGTACTGTCAACTCGGATAGCTGGTCCCTCTGTTGGGTCGACATACGGCAGACTCTCTTTCTCCCATTCATTCTCTTTATTAAGCAATCTATCGTAGTGGCATCTCCAGACCTCTTTCTTTGCAGCCTCATTTAGTGCAAGCGTACCATCATCCATGCGAACACATTTCTCTCCTACAACATCACTATTCTCTCTCCTACACTGTCTTGCAACACGAAATACCTCGAGTCTTTGGTCCTCACGGCGCAGAGCATTGGCAAATCTTTTCTTATCTGCTTCCCCTCTGGCTAAATAAACCTGTCGCCTAGCTTCCCTTCTGGCAGATTGGTACAATTCCCTGCTACCACCGTTCTTCCAGTCCTTCCAAGCCTGTTTCTTTTGTCTAATAGCCCTGTCTACCTCCTTGTTCCACCACCACGTTACTCTGGGTCGAGAAGGGACTTTACACCAGCCACAGATCTGGTCGGTGGCTCTCAACAGGTTGTCCCGCAGAAATCTCCAATTGTCTTCTACGTTGTATGATGCTATATCCCCTTCTATTTCGTCAAATGCTTCAAGTAACTTGTCTCTAAGTCTCTGTCCATTTGCAGGGTCTTTAAGCTTCCTCACCCTTCTCCTCCAAGCCGGTCTAATTCTGGTAATCTGTGTTGGGGTGTACATTCTTCGCCAGGGAGGGTTTTGGCATTTATAAGCCTCCCTCTTTCTCTATTTCTGGCGAGGATGTAATCGATTTGGCTAGAGTGTCTGCCGGATCAGTAGGTGACTAGGTGACAGGCAGGTTTCCTGAAGTTGGTATTGCAAACCATAAGATCGGTTGCATCACAGAACTCCAGCAGTCTGGTTCCCTCCTCGTTGCGGGAACCGAAGCCATAGCCTCCATGTATGCCATGGAAGCCTCCAGCACGACGTCCGACATGACCATTGAAGTCTCCAGCCACAAAGAGAAGGTCCCTGTCCCTTGTCGACGAGGTAGTTTGCAAGAGGGTGTCATAGAATTGGTCTTTCAGACCATCCGGTAGCCCCAGTTGAGGGGCATAGGCTGAGATGACAGTAGCTAATCTATGATGAAGCACTAGTCTAATCTTAAGTACTCTGTCACATACTCTAACTACCTCGATTACCTTATCAACCCATTTCTCTGCTAGAAGTATTCCTACGCCCCCGACCCCGTCAGTGTTTCCTGCCCAGAAAATCTTGTACCTGTGTTCTTTGCCTGTGAGGAACCTCGCAGAACCTCCTCTCCATCTTACTTCTTGGATGCAGCACAGATCTACCCGTCGCCATTCAAGCATCTCAACAATCTCACTAGACCTACCTTTCAGCGTGCCGACGTTGAGAGTGCCAATCCTGACAGTGTGGGAGGAGTGGGCCCGTGTGACCCTGGGATGGAGGTGAGCAGTGTCGTGTACCTGAAAAGAAAGCTTGCATTTGGCAGAATTCATAAACAAAACAATACCTACAACCTTCATATACTACCCATTCTTTATGCGCTAGGTGGGGTATAAGGTCACTGGCAGTGTTCGAGGAAGATGATCTAAAACTTCCGGTACTGGTGGAGGGGGTGGGAGGGCGGGCGTACCGCTGGCTAAGGGAGCTTTGTCGTGGGTTCTATCAGTATACCGCGGGCTAAGGGAGCTTTGTCATGGGTTCTATTAGCATAGAAATTCCAAAACGATTTGGCATGAAGTTGGAAGTGAACTGGTTATATGTTTAGGGTCGCGTGCGAGTCAGAGAGGAGGAAGTGGGGGAAGAGTAGTGATGTAGAGAGAGAGGGATAGAGATAGAATAGATAGATAGAGAGAGAGAGAGACAGAGGACAGGCTGCAGGACATCATGCTGGTTTCAAATTCGTTGGGTTTTTAGAAAAAAGTTGAAAGAAACACAGCAGTGTTTAACCATGAGATTAAATGTTTGAATCGGTAACAGAAATGAGTTAAAATCGTAATTTTTAAAGGCGGGGAGAGACGAATTTCAGTCAGGTTTGGGCTAAGTAGCAAAACTTCAAGAAAGTAGAGACGAGGACGATAAATCAAGTGATATACATAGATAATCATGAATTTAAGACAGAAATGTATAGTTAGAAAAACAGAGTGGGGGTGGTGGAAGGGGAGCGCATCAGAAGGGATAATATATAAAAATAGAGATGATTTAGCTATTGTTCATGTCTTCGAGAGCTTTGTCGTGGGTTCTATCAGCATAGAAATTCCATATATATATATATATGTGTGTGTGGTTCAAAATTGAGCAAAAACAGAAAGCAGAGATTGGTGAGGGAACCACAAAGTGTATGAGTTTTATGCTCAGGTAAAATGGAAGAGTCTTTCATGTTTCATGTTTGCAATTTTCTACACAAAAAATCAAAGAAGGAAAATATAGAGAGAGGAGAAAAAAAAACATGTCTGGATTAATGGTTTCACATGTTGAATTGACCAGGAAGAAAGGTTAGTGGTGAGGGAGACAACACTAATCTGGCTAAAGTGTGTGTACCAATGTGTACATGTATATAATCTGTTTAGGTGTTTTTCCTTTTTTTGCAGGGGAACTAGATCTCAAAACACATACAAAGCTATAAATATTGGGTTAAAAAAAAATCCCTTTTGGATAGAATAAGTCAAAGGTAAGCTTCAATTATTCTGTCCAATCGTTAAATGACTGAAACAAGTAAAAGATAAAAGATATATAAAGTTTTCCTGAAATTCATATACTGTTACACAGAGAAAATTTATCCCTGTTATAAATATTTACCTACCTCTCAGGTTTCCTTATTTGAAGACAGGTTCGTTTGCCATGGTAACTGATCCAAATCTACATTGCCACCACAAAGAATCACTCCAACGTTTTGTGCTGAAGTATGTAGATGTTGAAACTTGTGTTGTAGGAGAGCAGTGAGACCAGTTGCTGAAGCAGACTCGATGACCACCTATAACAATAGAATAACAATTGTAAGGCTTAGCTGCTAACTTTAGTATTTGAGCAACCATGTCTAGCTGGGTGTGTCAAACTCATTTGGCCTTATGGACTGGATTGAAGCATAAACTATATTTTACAAGCTGGAAAGAGGGAATCATATATTACTAAAAATCCTGAGTCATATAGATTCATATGATCAGTTTCCTGGTTTCCATTGCCTATATAATTCCATCTGGATGGGACACAAGTCCATCACAGGGTTACTCACTTTTGGCAGCTGAGTGGACTGGAGCAACGTGAAATGAAGTGTTTTGCTCAAGAACGCAATACGTTGCCCAGTCCAGGAATTGAAACCACAATCTTATGATTATGTGTCCAATAGCCTAACCACTAAGCCATGCTCCTCCACATAATGAAGGCCAAAGTAAAAGGATAAAGGGGTCAATATATATATTATAACAACTTCATTAACAATAAAGAAAGGAATGAATATGAAATATTAAGAAAGTTTGTGCATATGTATGTAGGTATAGATATGTGAAGGCACATGGCTCAGTGGTTAGGGTATCTGACTCATGGTTGTAAGACTGTGAGTTCAATACATGGTTGCATGTTGTGTCCTTGAGCAAGATTCTTTATTTAATATTGCTCCAGTCCACTCAGCTGGCAAAAATGATTAGTACCAGAATTTGAAAGGGCCAGCCTTGTCACACTCTGTGTCCTGCTGAATCTCCCTGGGAATTATGTTAAGAGTATATGTATCTGTGGAGTGCTCAGCCACATCCACATTAATTTCATGAGCAGTCTGATTTGGCATGGTTTCTACAAGAGTATAGTGTGCCTTTTGCACACCACCTGCGCAGGTAACAGTTCTGAAACACTGGCCTCAGCCACAACTGTGATCTCACTTGGCTTGACAAGCCTTTTCAAGCACAGCACATTGCCAAGGGTCTTGGACATTTGTCACTGCCTCTGTAAGGGTGCTTTTGTGTGCCAGTTATGCAAGACTGGCATTGACCATGATTACAATTTCACTTGGCTTGATGGGTCTTCTCAAGCATCACATATGGCCACAGGTATTTATCTTGTGAAACAAACTTAACCACTGAGCCATGCTTGTGTCATTGTATTTCATCTCCAGAGCAAGGTAGGTGCTCTTGCTCACCTGTATGATTGATGAAGAAGGGGTGGGTAATCTAAAGGTGGAAAACAAAAACAATAATAATCAACAACAAAAAGAAAAGTCAATGCGGGAGCTTCAGTTTGAGTATCTAATCTGCTAGAAATAGCAGATCCTTCGTGTCACATCCTTCTCCCTTAAACAAAGAGTAGAGATATTAGAAAAAATACTTCAAGATAAATTATAAGTAAATAAAGGACAGAATGGTCATATCTGGATTGTTTTGGTCATAAGCCTGCTAAAAATAGTAGCTAACACAGAGTAATCTGAGACAAGACACTCTGTGATAGAAAATGAGAGGAGATGGGCATGACTGGATCAGGGGCAGTTTTAAAGGTTAAATGACAACATGCATCTACACACAGACACACACACACACACACAGAGCTTACCTTCATAGTTTGAAAAGCAAACTTCATTCCTTCAATGATTTCTTGATCTGTCTGAAAACAGAGAAATATTTACTAAATTATTGTATTTAGCTGCATGTACGCATATGGATAGTGTGTGAGTTTGCAGGTATCTGGAAATACTGATATATACATATATATGTTTATATATATATACTCTTTTACTCTTTTACTTGTTTCAGTCATTTGACTGTGGCCATGCTGGAGCACTGCCTTTAGTTGAGAAAATCGACCCCAGGACTTATTCTTTGGAAGCCTAGTACTTATTCTATCGATCTCTTTTGCTGAATCGCTAAGTGACGGGGACGTAAACACATCCTCATCGGTTGTCAAGCGATGTTGGGGGGACAAGCAGACACACATACATATATATATACATATATACGACAGGCTTCTTTCAGTTTCCGTCTACCAAATCCACTCACAAGGCTTTGGTCGGCCCGAGGCTATAGTAGAAGGCACTTGCTCAAGGTGCCACGCAGTGGGACTGAACCTGGAACCATGTAGTTGTTAAGCAAGCTACTTACCGCACAGCCACACCTGATATATATATATATATATATATATATATATATTTCACTGGCTTGTGTATATATGCATGTGTGTATGTGTATTTGTATATATTTATAAACACACATATTAATAAATATTTGTTACACTGGTGCATATATATATATATATATATATATACATATATATATATATATATATATACATATATATATAATACATACACACACATATATATGTGCTTGTATGTATGTATGCATGCATGTACATATGCTTGTATGTAGCATAGGTCCTAAAAAATTCTGGGTTAATGTCCTGCATGCTAGAAGACTGCTGGGAGTGAGGCATCCTTTAGTTTTGTTAAAGCTTGTCTCTAGAAGGTCACTCTGATATAAAACCAGATATGAAGGGAATGGCATAGAAAATTTAGGGGATCTTTTGCTGGCACTTCATGGTGCTCCCACATTCCTGAGTCTGTGACCCATATTGGCATCAGATACCTTGCTCTGTCTGTCTTATCAATAACGTGACTTTCCAATGCCTGGTTCAGCAGGAGAACACCACATGGAAGCTCTGTGTGTATGTGAACCATGGTGAAGCAGCCAACTGCACATGCAATAACCTCAATCACAGACATTGCTGACATGTTGCATGGGCAATGGTCACTAATGGTCTTCCTTGGTCACAAATGGACGACCACCAATGTGTATGAATGTATGTATGTATGCGTATATATACTTGCATGTATATAAAGTTGCTACATGTGTGGAACTCCAGCAGACAGCTATATGTATGATTCTTGGCACATGTGGATTCCTATATGTAGGATTCTACATGTGTGGGTTGCTGGTAAAATCCACATGTATTGAATGTCGGGTTTTTCTGATAGGAATCTTTTTATTAGGGACCACAAAATTTCTTCCTTCCTTTTTGTGATTGCAAATCTTCAATATCAAAAGGAAAAAGGTCCTTCCTCAGCCATATCAGGCTCATAAAACCAGTTCTCCAGGTTCTGTGGTGTATATAGTCCCTCCTGGATAGGACGCCAGCCCATTACAGGATTACTCAAATTTGCCAGCTGAGTGGACTCGAGCAACGTGAAATGAAGTGTTTTGCTCAAGAACACAACACATCACCCAGTCCTGGAATTGAAACCACAATCTTACGATCATGAGTCCAACATCTTAACCACTATGCTACATACTTCCACAAGTCCTTCCTAACCCATAAGCTCATAAAGCTAGTTTCCCGGTTTCCTCGGCATATATATATTCCCCACCTGGACAGGACACTGGTCTGTCGCAAGATTACTCCTTTTTGCTACCTAAGTGAACTGGAGCCACATGAAATGAAATGTTTTGCTCAAGAATACAATGCATCGCCTGGTCTAGAAATTGAAACCACAATCTTGTGATCGTGAATGCAACACTCTAATCACTTGGTCACATACCTCCATAATCTTTAAAATATACAAACATTCTGTGGCGTCCAGGAAATTCCCTGGCCTGGCTTGACTCCAGTACATCTTGACTCACATAGACTCCACTTGGTAAGCTGTATGCTTTTTTTTGAGGACTGACAACATACTTACTACACTCAGGACATCGTTCTCAGCATACTTCAGCACTATAGGCCATGTGATTTCACCAAGTTGCTGCCTGGCTATACTATCAGCTATGGTGTTCACTCGAGCTGGGGGTCCTTCCCACATTCGGCGCCCTTTCAGCAGAAAAGAAAAGAATAATAAGACAATGACACACAAAAGTAAGAAGCTACTGTTGTGATGTGTTTCTGGGAAGAAGTGTATTTAAAAATGAAGTACTCAATACTTCAGCTTGGAGTGTCCAATGTATTGATATATTTATTTTTTTAAAATCTTTTTATCTTTTATCTCTTACTTGTTTCAGTCATTAGTCTGTAGCCATGCTGGAGCACTGCCTTGAATCGACCCCATGACTTATTTATACGCCTTTCTACAATTGGCACAAGGCCTGAAATTTTAAGGGTTAATTCTATCGACTGGTACTTGTTTTTTCATCCTTGAAAGGATGAACAGCAACGGCAATCTCGGACGAATTTCAACCCTGAACAACATTTTGTTCAGTGTGCTAATGATTCTGCGAGCTAATGTTAATAATAATAATAATAATAATCTTTTCTACTATAGGTGCAAGGCCTAAAACTTTTAGAGGAGGGGAGCAAGTTGATTACATTGAGCACCAGTATTCCACTGGTACTTACTTCATCAATTTCAAAAGATGAAAGGCAAACTTGACCTCAGTGGAATTTGAACTCAGGACATAAAGGCAGATGAAACGCTGATAAATATTTTGCCCAGCATGCTTGACGATTCTGCCTGGTCACCACCTTCCATTTCATAATAACAACAATAATAATAATAATAATTATAATAATGGTTTCTGATTTAGGTACAGGGCTAGCAATTTTGACAGGGTGGGGTGGGTGGGTTAATTAATTATATCAACACCAGGGTTTGACTGGTACTTTATTACATTAGCCTCGAAAGGATGAAAAGCAAAGCTGACCTCACCTGGAATTGAACTCTAACCATAAAGCCAGAAGAAATTCTGATAAACATTTTGTGTGAGGCATCAACAATTCCCCTCCCACCACCTCACCTCCTTCATAACTGCTTCAAATTTTGGCACTACTACTACTACTACTACAGCTGCTGCTGCTACTACTACAACTAGTACTACTACTATTACTACTACTGCTACTACTACTACTACTTCTAGCACTACTACTACAACTACTACTATTACTACTACAACTACTGCTACTACTACTGCTGCTGCTACTTCTGCTACCACTACAACTACTACTGCTACTACTACTACAACTGCTGCTACTGCTGCTGCATTTACTACTGCTACAAATATAGAGTAACTACAGCTTACCTGCTTTCATGCTCTTTCCCAATTCTTTGCCAAGTGGTTCCACCATATATACTGGAAATAGAGAGAAGACCATTAGAAATACATACATATATGTACATGTTAGAGAAAAAATTTGTAGTTTAGAATCAGTAGCTCTTTGACTGCTATTTCTAAATTTTCAGTATGTTGGGGAAGCAACTCATGCTAATCCCTGTATATTTATGATTATAAATGGTTTTACCGATAAAGGTTTTTTCATACTGAACTACTTGGCAAAATTGTTAATTATTAATTTTATTACTAATTGACGATTCCCTGCCCTATATCTGTATATTTATATTGATGCCTCTAATTGAATGGTTAAACTGTAACCCTTTTATACAGGACTTTTTATGCGGGACTATTTGTGGCGCACATGGAATAGATTCTTTGGAGTGAAGTATTTGAACGTACTAGACGATAAGTTTTGTAAGTGCCTTCCTCATGTGTTTTTGATGTCGCATGGTCAAAATTCCCATGAGTTATATAGACACTTTCAAATTTATTCGAATATTGGGCTGAAGATCGGAATAGAGTACCTTCATACTCTTAACCGTGAAACGTCGTACTCAATTAACTAAAGGCAGGTTTGTTTTTGCTTTTCTCTTCTGTTTTTGTTTTGTGTGTGCCATAAATATCGCCATCCGTTAGAGAAAAAATTTGTAGTTTAGAATCAGTAGCTCTTTGACTGCTATTTCTAAATTTTCAGTATGTTGGAGAAGCAACTCATGCTAATCCCTGTATATTTATGATCATATATATATATATATATATATATATATATATATATATATGTGTGAACAGATTTTCACATATTTGGTGTATTTTTACAAGTAATTTCACGTTTTACACGAACAATCTTCAGGTAAATATTCATAAACCAACAATTGGTGGTGGTGATGATGATGATGATTGTGTTCCACTCAGAGTTGGTTTCAACTTCTCATTTCCTCGTATCTTGTTCAGGTACCATAACCAAAATTATCGCTACCATCACAGGGATCACTAAACCAGTACTTTAGTCCTCCTGTACCATGCTGACTCTTTGACTCGAAGAACAACGCCTAATAATAAGTCAGACAACGTAAAGATCTTACCTTTAGTCTTTGGACTCACTAACTTTGTGGCAAGCGATATCCCCGCAGCGAGACCACCACCTCCAACAGGAACTATAACTGCTTCCAGCTCAGGTACTTGTTGCATGAGTTCAATTCCAATTGTACCCTGTAATGTACCCAAGATATTATTGTGACTTTTACTGTTTTTATGGATTCAACAAAAGCTTAAAAATTGCTTAACCAGGGAGCCTGTACATTGGATGGCTGGCTAGAAGTAACAGCCACATCTCTCTCAAATCTCACTGAATTGTTTAAAGTATACACCAGAAGGGACAATGTGGTCTGATATACAAAAAATGAGATGGTCACATTTGGAACCCACTCCTTTGATCTTAGATTGTGTGTGTTCCCACTGTGTGACACCTTGGATAAATATCTTCTAATATAGCCACACAATCAACCAACAGACTTCTGAGTATGTGGAAGCCACTTGTATGTGTGTATGTGTGTATTTCTAGAAAAATATGTGTATATACATACACATACACTCGTATATAAAAATACATATACATACATATATATATATATATATATATATATATACACACATACATACATACATACATATAAGCACACATGTGTATATTTATATTTACACACACAGACATATATACACATACATTTACATACATATTCTTTTTTATTCTTTTATTTGTTCCAGTCATTAGACTGTGGCCATGCTGGAGCACCACCTTTAGTTGAACAGATCGACCCCAGGACTTATTCCTTGTAAGCCTAGTACTTATTCTATTAGTCCCTTTTGCTGAACCACTAAGCTACAGGGACGTAAACACACCAACATCGGTTGTCAAGCGATGGTAGGTGACAAACACAGACACATGCATACAAACATGCATACATGCATACATATATATATATATATATATATATATATATATATATATATATATATATACATACAACAGACTTCTTTCAGTTTCCGTCTACCAAATCCACTCACAAGGCTTTGGTCAGCCCAAAGCTATAGTAGAAGACACTTGCCCAAAATGCCATGCAGTGGGACTGAACCCGGAACCATGTGGTTGGGAAGCAAGCTTCTTACTACACAGCCACACCTGATATATATATATATATATATGCATAGACATATATTACACACACACGTGTGTGTGAGCACATGCGTGTGTGTGTGTGTGTGTGTGTGTGTGTGTGTGTGTATATTCACTCATACAAATATTTAAGTGGAAACCACATCCATATACACATAAGAATACCTGCATCAGCACCCATCAGCACCACCCTTGCCACACACAGACACACCCACATGTCTATCAGTACATTATTTTAAACAGGTGTGCATTTTGATATCTCACCTGACCGGCAATGACATCCACATTGTCAAATGGAGCAATGATTTCAAACTGTTTTTCATCTGCAATTTTTTCACATAATGTATGTCTGTAATAATAATAATAATAATAATAATAATGAATGTCTTGATGTAGTACCAGGCAGTAGCTCTCCTGATTGGAAGTCTTATCGTGGACATTGTTTTGTCTTGGTATAAAAGATGGGCTACTGCAAATATTCTGCTCAATACCACAGATTTGCTTGTTAGTTGTTTGACCTTAACTAGTTGAGCATGTCCCTTGGTGGCTGACGATATGTGCATCTCTGATCACGAGCAGAAGTAGTGGGGGAACATCATAGCCATGTGTTGAGAGGAATTCTTTGGGGTTTGAATAATTCACCTTTGGAAAAATTGGTGTTTCATTCAACATCCTTAAACAACCCTTATTCAAGGACCATTTGAGCGATGGGCTACTCAACCTGAAGAAAATTCTAACTGGGCCCCACCTGCGAGGTCATGCACTGTTTACCTTGATATGAGATCACCATGTTGTACACATATGGTTGTGTGTACCAATGTATACACGTCCCTTTCTTATCATACCTAGGGCACCCACAATATGTATAAATTATTATCAGAATTTATCAACCCAGAAAGGATGAAATGCAAAGTCAACCTCAGTGGAATTTGAACTCAAAATGTAAAGACAAATGAAATGCTGTTAAGCAATTTTGTCAAGTGTGCTAATGATTTTGCCGGTTTGTTGCCTTAGCAATAATAATAACAATGCTTTCAAATTTTGCCACAAGGGCAGCCATTTTGGGAGAGGGGATGAATCTATTACATCGACCCCCCCCCCCCCCAGTGTTCAACTGGTACTTAATTTATCGACTCCAAAAGCTCGCTGCCTTAGCAGTAATAATAATAATAATAGTAATAATAATAATAATAGTAATAATAATAATAATAGTAATAATAATAATAATAGTAATAATAATAATACATTGCAATGTTTGTTAAGAATACATTTCATTATCTCAATGTACGTCCAGAATATAAAACATTATTATCATCACAAAGCATGTGCGACATGTATGCTATGGTGTTTTGTATGTCTGGAATGTATCATGATATTATGAAGTGTATGCTTGAAATACAAACACAAAATCACAAAGGATGTGTGAAATATATAATGGTATTATGTAATGCATGTGTAGAATTTAATAGAATATTGTGTAATGTATGTATGATGCACTGATTCAGTGTGGGTTAAAGAGAAAGGATAAAATCTAAAGAGAAGGACATATTTTATGTGTGTGTGTGTGTTTGGGTGTTGTGTGATTAAGAAGCTTGCTTGCATTGGTGTTGCAGTACTTGGATGCTATTGGTGAAGAGACGTTCATCTTGTTGGTCAAAAAAGCTATCAACATCATCACCATCTTTGTTATACTGGTTCCCAGCCAAGTGTTTTTCATGTTGGGGCCAAATCAGGAGAAAAAGGAGAGTGTCCAACCAGGGTGCTTTGCAGTCCTGCTGCATAACACCCTGGGCGTGTGTCTTCTACTATAGCCCCAGGCTGACCAAAGCCTTGTGAGTCAATAGGAGAAACAGAAACTGAAAGAAGCCTATCATATTGTGTGCGTGTGTGTGTGCGTGTGTTGTGTTGTCTTGACTTCATATGATGGCTGTAAATGAGTATCACCATCATACAAGCAAGGTTGTTCCTTTCCAATCTTCTATGAAACTATGTCCAACCACAGGGAAATATTACCTTTTACATAGACGCACTTGAGGGTTGGCAACAGGAAAAGCACCCTCAAAAACAATTCTGTCTGACTCATGCTAGGATGGAAAAGGGAACTTCAAAATGATAATGTTGGTGATAAATATATGCATGTGTGCGTGTGTGTGTGTGTGAGTTTGTGTGTGTAAGTATGTATATGTGTGTGTGTTTGTGTGTGTGAGTGCATATGCATGTGTGAGTTTGTGTATGTAAGTATGTATGTGTGTGTGTATGTGTTTGTGTGTGTGAGTGCATATGCATGTGTGTGAGTTTGTGTGTGTATGTATGTGTGAGTGTGAATGCATCTGTGTTTGTGTGTGAATATAGACACAAGAATTATACCTGTCTTGTATGTCAATTTGACAAAGTTGTACATTGGCGCCATAAGCTTTGACAGCTTCCACTTTAACAGCTGGGGTATTGCAGGGTACGACCACAGAACAGGGTAGTTTGATCTGTTGTGCTGCCCAGGCGAGGGCGAGTCCATGGTTACCAGTACTGTGTGTTACCTGGATGAAAAAAAAAAAAAATCAAAGCAAGAGAAAAAAAAAATACTGATGATTATTGAGAAAGGATTATGATGGGGTCCAGAGGAAGAAATTAATAACAGTAATGCTGATTTTTTTAACATAGGCACAGGGGTGGGGTCAGATTTTGTGTGTGTGGGGGGGGGTAGATATAGTTGGTTGTGTTGACCCCAGTATTGGTATTCTACTTAATTGGTTGCTGTCCCACTACATAATTTCAGGTTCACTCCCATTGTGTAGCTCCTTAAGTAGCCACATGTGCAGATTTTGTACATGGAAACTGGAAGAGTTCCTAATGTGTGTGTGTGTGTGTGTGTGTGTGTGGATAGAGTCAACATCCATTGACAATGTTGCAAAAGCAATGAAAATTTTGGAAAGAAAAAATATAAATAATAAATGAGTGGAAATTGAACCAGTGTGTGTGTTAGATATTAAGGCAGTATAACTCTCTCCAGACACAACAATATATATATATATATATAAATTTACTTTTGGTAATGAGATAAAAAAAAACCAAGGCTGTGTAGATTTTAGAACATTTATAAATGTTCTGTATTATGCACAGCCTTGTTTTTTTTTATCTCATTACGAAAAGTAAATCCTTATATACACACACGCTGATACATGACCTACGTTGGATCCCTTATTCGCTTAATCACCAAACCTGGAGCTTAACTATGGTCTATCCATAGCACTTACTGAGCATTACCTGACACCTCTGGGTCTCATTGACACCAATACCACTCTGTGTAGAGCCTCCAATACCTGGAGGTCACTAACAACCTATATATATATATATAGGTGCAGGAGTGGCTTGCATGGTTTCGGGTCAATCCCACTGCGTGGCATCTTGGGCAAGTGTCTTCATCAGGGCTGACTGCCCCTTTCTTCTCAAACTGACCCACGAAACCAGGACATATGGGTTATTTGCTTGGCAAAATTGGTAACATTTCAGCAAATGCCTTGTGGTATTTAGGAGGAGAGAAGGGAAAGGAGGAAAATAAGGAAAAGTAGTAGTAGTAGTAGTATACAGACCACTCCTTTTATGGTTGGTTTCCGTTCCAGTAGAGTCAGAATCTACAAAAAAAATCAGCAACAACAATCATTATCATCATCACCAGTGTTATTATTATTATTATTATTATTATTATTATTATTATTTTAATTCAGGTTTTGTTGGAACTCCTTGAATCCAACATGAGTAGCAGGCTTTCTACCTGTTGCCTATGGTACCATGCCATGTGTATATATATATATATCATCATCATCATCATCATACGTCCGCTTTCCATGCTAGCATGGGTTGGACGTATATATATATATATATATATATAAACACACACACGTATATATATATATATTTATCTCAGTTTGTGAGAAATAATCTTTCTTGTTTACATACTGATTGCTCACCTGTGCAATTCCCACTTGAAATGAAACACTTGTTGGTGGTGTTGTTTAGCCCTTGGTCAGTGTACTGACAGGCATAAAATCAAAGACACTCCTGCCTTGACCAACTCTTATTCTATTGTTTTTTTTTTTTTTGTTCAACATGATCAGAGGCGTGGATATACGATTCAGAAGCTTGCTTCCCAACCACATAATTTTAAGTTCAATTCCACAGCACTGCACCTTGGGCAAGTGTCTTCTGCAATAACTTTGAGCTGACCAATGCTTATTGAGTGAATTTGATAGTTAGAAACTGTATTGAAGCCTGCTCTGTGTATGTATGTATATATATAAAATATAAGTAAGATTCAGTTGAATTAGGTACTTAAATTGTGGCACCTCGTTAGATCAGAATAATATAAACACACACAACAATATTATGTAACTATCAAACTTGGTACACAAGTCCCGGCCGAATGATATTCTTGCAGTGTATGTAGACAATTAGACCCAGCTGAGTAAAGAAATCCACTCTTGAGCTATTCACACATTTACATTATATTAAATATATGCTCCATAATATTACGAAGGGCAGATTCCAAGACAGGTGAGTAAAATATGAATGAGTAACAGTAGAGGTACAGGTGTCAATCCATTATGGCCATTTCTAACGACTCCTTTGACAACACTATCTGTGTATATATAACTGTGGGTGTTGGGGTATGACACCTATGTATACTTCCTGGGGATGTTTCATTAATGTGAATGTACTCTTGTACTTGTCTGAGTGTTGGGTCCTTTGGGTGCTTGGATAAAATGCGAATGTCAAGTTGGCATGTTGGTAAAGTATGGAGGATTGTTTTTTGTCGTTATATTGTTTCAAATGTTCATTTAGTCTTTCCGCAATGCTCCTAGATGTTTCACCTATGTATATCATGTTCTTGTCTTTACAAGCACATTCTATGCACCTTATACTGTAGACTACATACCATGCAGTTGTCATTGGTGCATGTGGTATTCTCAAAGGGGTACGTCCTACATAGTTGTGATCTGATGGAGTTCCCTGGCTTTTCAATAATCTTAATGTTGAATTTAGTCTCCTTCAGAGCTTTTCAAAACCTACAGGCTAGTTCTCCAGGGGCTGTGGCCTCTACAAACATCACTCCTTGATATTTATCAGTCTTGTACCATGTGTTCACCCTATTTGTAAATGATAGTTAGAAACTGTATTGAAGCCTGCTCTGTGTATGTATGTATATATATAAAATATAAGTAAGATTCAGTTGAATTAGGTACTTAAATTGTGGCACCTCGTTAGATCAGAATAATATAAACACACACAACAATATTATGTAACTATCAAACTTGGTACACAAGTCCCGGCCGAATGATATTCTTGCAGTGTATGTAGACAATTAGACCCAGCTGAGTAAAGAAATCCACTCTTGAGCTATTCACACATTTACATTATATTAAATATATGCTCCATAATATTACGAAGGGCAGATTCCAAGACAGGTGAGTGGAAATCAGACCGGTGAGTGTGTTATATGTCTGTATAAGTGTATGTATGTGTGTGTTTATGCATATATAGACTATATGTGTGTATGTGTATATCTATGATTAACTTTATGTACGCTTACACACATGCGTATCTAGATGTGTAGATATTTTCAGGTGCACATTTAGACATCAAAAGTTTATAAAATGGTTAAAAACAAATATACTTTCCTTGAAACGCTATACAATAAACACAATAATTCAAAATTTCATTAACTAATGGGAATTATTTATGTGTACATAAATAATGTACACATTCGGACACACATGTATGCATATAAACACATATATGTGTACTTTTCATACCCATCACCCCTAAAAAGAAATTAATATAGATCCATATTGGGCAATTCCAGTAATAAATCTTATATAATAAAACAGAGTTTGTGTGTCTGTGTGTGCGCGTGCATATTTTTCTTATGGATTTGAAAACTGAGTTGCCAATTTTGACGTATGAGGTATCAAAAGATTCAGTAATCTTTTGGCTGACAAATAAAGTAGATTTTTTCGTACAACTCTTTTTTACTACAAAAACAACCTCAAAAACGAGGTCGGGTTGCACAATTTTGAGGTCTTTATCTAAGGGAGGCAACTCTGCTTGAACAAATTTTACTATTTTGGGCAAGTGTTTTTCTACTATATCCCTAAGCTAACGAGAGACTTGTGGCTGAATTAGGTAGATGGAAACTGCAGCATTGTTCATCAGAAAATGACCCAAAAACATGTTTATAAAGAAGAGCTGTTTGTTTCATACCCCTTGTGTGCCGAATCTGCCCATAGGAAAGGAACAAATAATACAATGTGGCTGTAGATCATAACACCCAGGCAATGCTACGGTGCATTGCTAGTATATATATATATGTGTGTGTGTGTGTGTGTGTGTGTGTGTGTGTGTGTGTGTGTGTGTTTGTCCCCCTCCCTCCACCACTAGACAATTGTTGTTTGCTCGTTTATGTCCGTGTAACTTAGCAGTTCAGCAAATGAAACAACAGAATAAGAGGCTTCAAAGCAAAACAAAAAATATATTAAAAAAACAAGCATTTACTCAACTAAAACCCTTCAAAGCAGTGCTCCAGCATGGTCACAGTCCAATGAGTAAAACAAGTCAAAGAAAAAGTGTGTACAGCATCATACAATGTGTCCTTCATTTTTCTAGGGTGGTAGAGTACTATTAAAAGAATATTTGGCTGCTATTTCTAGCAGGTTGTCTGTGTAAGTAATCCCTTGATGTCTTCTGTTGTTGTTAAGCTCTTGGTGAGCCCTGGTCTTTTGTCTTTTACTTGTTTCAGTCATTAGACTGTGGCCATCCTGGGGCACTGCCTTGAAGAACTTTAGTAGAATGCATCGAACGCAAGATTTTCTTTCCCATTTGACTGTTCTCGTTTGCTGAACTGCTATGTTACAGGGACGTAAATACACTAATGATGGTCGTCAAGCAGTGTGGGGGGTGGGGGAGGACAAACACACACACGATGGGCTTCTTTCAGTTTCCGTCTACCAAATCCACTCATAAGGCTTTGGTCGGCATGAGGGTTAGGGTTAGGATTAGGCTTAGAGTTCGGCTTAGACAACACTTGCCCAAAGTGCCATGCAGCGGGACTGAATCTGGGATCTGGATCGACCACCACCACCACCACCACCACCACCACCATGAACACCATCCAGTGCCCTCTTGAGACACACACATACCAGGTACTCATACAGGGTCCTCCACTGATGAGGGGTCCCAAGTCTAATCTACGTGTGCTGTGGTTTGTTGTGAATGAATAAATACTTTAGGGACCAGTGCTTTTCCTGGGAAACTCACAGATTTAGGGGCCCAATGCTGATCTATGTATGTTGTCGTTTGTTGGGAATAAATAAATACTTTATTTACATTCAACGGATGTTTGTCCTCATCTTGTTTGTTGTCAACATGTTTCAGCTGATATACCCTCCAGCCCTCATCAGGTGTCTTGGGGAAATTCCAAACCTGGCTTCTCATTCCTAAGGTATTTTTCGATGTTATTATTATTATTATTCAGGTCATTGCCTGGAATCGAACTCAGAATCTTGGGGTTAGTAGCTCGTGCTCTTAACCACCACGCCATATTCCCACGGGTATATAGAACTGAATAAATACTATACAACTGAAATAAATACTTTAGGGCCCAGGGCAGTGAATTTCCCAATGAGGCCTACAATGCCATTGGGATGGCCCTGCTGCCACCACCACTACTACCATTACTGTCACCACCACTGCTGCCACCACCACCACCACCAGACCAAATACCAGCTCCAAGTATTGCCATCACAAAGCAAATAAGAGAACCTCTGATGATGTTGTCAATTGACTGGATAGAGACAACAGCTGAATCTCCCTCAGACTACAACTGCTAGATAAACCTTGTCCTATAAATAAAAGGACTCGACATTCATCGATGGCGGTGGTGGTGGTTGGTGGGGGGGGATATCTTTGAGCATAGATCTAAGGGTTGGAGCAGGGCAGACCTTGGTCAGGTGTGTGTGAGTGCGTGTGTGTGTGTGCGTGCTAAAGAACAACAACAATAACAACAAAAAGAACTACTACCTCACAAATCACTGATGCCACCACTTCTACTACAACCACAACATACCAACACCGAAATTACAATACATGCACGATATAACCAGTTGATCCTTACTACTACTACTACTACTACTATAGCCCCAATCATATATCTACAAGAATCACCACCACCACCGTCAGCAAACAAGTACCACGAAAGTTACTACCACCACCACCACCACCACCACAAACACTGCGACAACAACAACAACCACAAGGACCAGCACAATACATTCATACATGTATGCATGCACAAACACACACACACACATACATACATACACACACACACACATACATACATACATACAAACGCAAACGCACACATAGCAAACGAAAGAGCCAACGTTTTGCCATCTGTCTTACCCCATTCAACGCTCCTCTGGCCTTGAAAGAACCGGTTTTCTGAAAGTTCTCTGTCTTGAAGTGGACAGTTAGTCCGGTAAGCCTGTCCACTGTCCGGCTACTGAATATCGGTGTGCGTCGTATAAAGGGTAAGATCCTTTCATGGGCGCGGAGCACCTCGCGTAGTGTCGGTTCCAACATTGTGTCGTTACTATCGCATCCAACACTGATTAAAGCATGCTGTCACACACACACACACACACATTGATATATACGTACATATATATATATATATATATATATATATATATATATATATATATATATATATATATATATATATATATATATATATATATATATATATATATATATATGCTGAGATAAATGCGTACACATACATATACATACGTGTATAATAAGTACGTACGTACATACATAGTCATCTACACATACCCACCGTTATACACACACGTACATATCATATACATGTGTGTGTGCATACATATACACACATACATACACACATGCACGCGAATGTATATACATACATGTATACATACCTACACACATACCAACATATCGTACATTTATACACATATGCAAGTGTATACGTACATATACAGACATATATATATATGAACGTACATGCATACACGCATATACATACACACACACACATACATACATACATGCATACATACATACATACACACACACACATACATACACACATACACACGTATGTACATAAACATACATAAGTTAGTACGTTCATGTTTCTATATTTACAAAAATATACACGCTGTCGCTGATTACATTTTGACATACATAGATACTGAAAGCACACACACACACACACACACACACACACACTTCAGTACATTCACCCTTGTCTCTGCTTACACCTCTTTGTCTGACACACATATCTCATCACAGAATACCCACTGTCCCCACCCCCACCCCCTACACATACTCCCTCACCCCACCCACCCCACCACCTTCACCACCACAGCAACAACATCCACAAACATACATGTATACTCACACACACACACACATAGATAACACCCACACATATACACACATTTATATATACGTGCATATGCATTTCTAGACATATATCACTATTCACACACACACACACACACACACACACACACACACACACACACAGTACACATACCATGTATGTACACACATGTGTTATATATGACCGAGACCTTTGGTATTATGTTCTGCTTGAGAAGAGGATCCATGAAGCCAAGTAAAATCACAGCTGTGGTAGATACCAGTGTCACGCAAATGGCACCCATGCTGGTGGCGCATAAAAACACCTTTCGAGTATTGAGCCTCGTATATGAATGTATGTGTGTGTGTGTGTATATATATATATATATATATATATATATACCGGAGTAAGCACATAAATGTGAAACAAGATGGAAAAAAGAGTACTCTAATACCAGAGTTGGAGTAATATGTGTTATTTAAAAGCAGCAGAAATATAACAAACACTGTTACTTGGAGTTTCATGTTCCCATTTGTTGGACAATTTTGTTAACAAACAGGAATGTGAAACTCTGAGTAACAGCTTTTGTTATATTTCTGCTGCTTTTAAATAAAGTAAATATATATATATAGTAAATCCCCAAAAAGAACAACATCAAACACAAAAAACAACAATGTGAGGACATGTTACATATGAAGTATTAGCCAACGCTCAGGGAAGGAAAGATGGTTTAACATTTCAAGCAACGCTCTTCTTCAGAAATAGAGCAAAGTAAAATAGAAAGGAAGACAGAGGAAGAAAATCGCCAACGATTCACATGTGGTTACACACACACACACACACACACACACACACACACACACACACACAAACCCCTTCATTTCAGTATTTATTTTGAGATGTTCTGTGTTTCTTTCACTTAATTTTAAATATAACAAAGAATTTAGTAAAATAACTTAGTTATCATTCAGCTAGTGTTAGGAACATAAATTGTGACTGAGGTTTGGTGGAAGATTTTAATTCAAAACTTATGAAAACCAGACATTTGTACTCAGAGACAGAACCGGTTTCAGCTGGATTGGTAATGAAAGGGTTAACAAGGAGACTGGCAGAAGCAACTTGTTTTATTGCGTAATCCTGCAATTGTTTCATCAAACACTTTACTGGAAGTTTATTGCTGGAATATTAGGTACTTTTTGGTTATCTCACCCCCATTAAAAAATTGGGTTATCTCCCCACCCCCGTTTTACAAGAAATATCACTGCTTTTGGTTATCTCCCTCAACTAAAAAAAATTGTTTAACCCTCAATAAAACAAAAACAAAAAAATGAAAAAAATTAATAAACATGAAAAGTGAAAAAAAATTAAACATCTTATTGAATCTGATAACATTTTTATAACAAATCATCCGATTCCTATTGAGGAGGCCGAAAATCAACAACACGTTGAAGTATTAAATGAAAAGGATCTAACTCTTTTTAATCTAATCTCGTCACCACGTTAACTCTATATTTTAGTGGGGAGATAACCCAGTTTTTTAATGGCAATTTTTTAATGGGGGTGAGATGATCAAAAAGTACCAAATATTATATGATATTTTAAACAATTGCATTGAATAAATTTAATTCCAGCAATACTAGAAAAAAAAAGCAACCTTTCAGGCCAATGTACAAATTGATTTGCTGAACGGAGCTTTTATTTCATGAAAAATATAAACCCCTTGTTGAGTGAAGATGTTCTTATCATACGATTAGCATATCATAGTTAAAACACAAGAAGCAAAAACACACGTGGCAATGCTATGTTCATAAAACACAAATTTAAATGAACCAGTCAAGAAATAGGATAAAGCAAAAAGAAGAAAACAATAAAAGGAAAAACTAAATAAATAAAATAAATGAACAAATAAAATACTTAAGATAAAATATCATTGTGTCCGTTCAGAATCACATGTCTATTAATAGGTGGTGTCTTCCCTAAAGCCATAAGGGTGATTCACAGCACAACTTAGTATCTGCTTTGTAATGTGATAGCTTTTGTCTGGGACGAAGAATTGATCGTCAAACGTTTTAATTCATTCACGACCAAGTGATTTAATAGCAGGCTGCTACTAGAAATGTTTATAATGTTATTCCCCTCCCTCCACACCTCACACAAACATACAGACTTACATATATTCTTAGCCAGGTGAGACTAAATCATTTCTTTGCAGGGTTGGTGGTGGGGGGAGAGGGGGTTAAAGGCAATAAATTAAGCGAGTATTTAAAATGATGTAGAATATTCAAGTAAATAAGAAAACAATCTTCATGCCATTATACATATTACACATACATACCTATAGATATACATACACACACACACACACACACACACACACACACACATACACACACACACACACACACACATATATATGTATATATATATATATATATATATATATATATATTGTTTGTAGAAATGCATAAAGGTACACTCTAAGATGTAGAGCACTTAATATTATAGTGGTGTATTTATCCTTATGGCATATCTTCAGACTCCAAACACTACTGGCCTGAGATCTCTTTAAAATATGGAGGGGAAATTCCCCCTCCATATTTTAAAGAGGTCTCAGGCTAGCTGTGTTTGGAGTCGGAAGATTTGTCGTAAGGCTAGACTCCTTATGGATGAGAAATCTAGGGTAACCCCATAAACCAGCCTACCCCACTATAATACATGTGTGTGTATATATATGTATATATATATAGGTTATGAGTGATTGTTGTGTCAATTAGACCCAGAGGTTTCAGGTAATGCTGAGTAAGTGCTATGGATAGACCATAGTTAAGTTCCAGGTTCGGTGATTATGCAAATAAGGGGTCCAACGTAGGTCATGTATCTGCGTGTGAATATAAGGATTTACTTTTCATGAGGTAAAAAAAAAAAAACCAAGGCTGTGTAGATTTTAGAACATTTTTAAATAGAAGGTCTTACAGCTGTTTGCAGGATATTTTTTATATCCCTTCATCGGAGACGGTGTGAGAGGATAGTTAAGCAATAATTAATTTAGATATGATAGGAAATAGAGAGGGAATGTAGGGATATTGTATTTGTAAATCCATTGTTTAGGCAGAATGGTATACATATAAGATTCCAATACCTTGTGAGTAAAATCCAATAGTCCTTGAAATTGGTCATTCCAAGTATAGAGTTTATACACAGTGCTATTGAATCAAAGGTTCTGTTTAAAGTGACCTAAAAGCAGGGAATGCATTAGTAGGGTCAAATCGAAAACAGGAAGAGAGGAATAAAGAAGAGGAAAAGGAAAGGAATAAAGTCTCCGATGAAGGGATATAATAAATATCCTGGAAACAGCTGTAAGACCTATTTATAAATGTTCTATACTATATACAGCCTTGGTTTTTTTATCTCATTATGAAAAGTATATCCCTACATATATGGCAGTAAAACATGGGTCGCGATTGCTGAGGAGATGCATAAGCTCATAAGGAATGAAGCCAGTATGCACAGATGGACGTGTAATGTCAGTGTGCATACTCGACAGAGTGTATCTTGAGAGAAAAGTTGGACCTGATAAGCATCAGTTGTGGTGTGCAAGGGAGACGATTGCACTGGTATGGACGTGGCGAGAATGGATGAGGACAGCTGTGTGAAATAGTACCACACCCTAGTGGTTGAGGGAACCTGTGGAAGAGGTAGACTCAGGAAGACCTGGGATGAGGTGGTGAAGCAATGACTAGTGACCAGGGCCTTTGGAAATATGCAATATGTGAGAAAACCCGGCAAGGCAAGTGACAGCATAATCTGTGGCCTCTGCCAGGGGTGTAGCCAGCTCACTTATTCATATCTTTACTCCATTGGACACTAAACTCTTCTTGCGAAGACCTGTTGAGGCAAGTGAATTGAAATCAAAATCGAACCAAATTCGATGACTGGCACCCATGCCAACCTCTCCTTCATTAGACACTAAACTCTTCTGGCAAAGACTTGTTGGTGCAAGTGAAATTGAAATCGTAATTTAACCATATTTGATGAACCATATTCGATGACCGGCACCTGTGCTAGTGGAGCACTAATAGCACCATCCAAGCATGATCATTGCCACAGCAGCTGTCTGGCTTCTGTGCTAGTGGCACATAAATAGCACTATTTGAGCATGATTGTTACCAACATCGCCTTACTGGCACTTGTGCCAGTGGCATGTTAGAAAATCATTCGAGCGAGGTCCTTGTCAGTGCCGCTGGACTGGATCCTGTGCAGGTGGCACGTAAAAGAACACCATTTTGAGCGTGGCCGTTGCCATTACCGCGTGACTGGCCCTCATGCCAGTGGCATGTAAAAGCACACACTACACTCTTGGAGTGGTTAGCATTAGGAAGGGCATCCAGCTGTAGAAACTCTGCCAGATCAGATTGGAGCCTGGTGTAGCCATCCGGTTCACCAGTCCTTAGTCAAATCGTCCAACCCATGCTAGCATGGAAAGCAGACGTTAAACGATGATGATGATGATGATGATATATATATATATACATATATATATATATATATATATATATATATATATATACATATATATATATATAAATCAGCATAAGATCGTTATTAAAAATACCGATCTTATCGGGTGGCCGGCATGGGAATAGAAACCTCATAGGTATAATTATTGCTAAAATTATGATGAAGAGTATCTAAGAGATACCACCATGCTAGATATAACAGCCAAGACTTGACTCTAAAACCACATTTTGGTATCTTGACCATATCGCACGAAGAGTTATAGGCGGGCAATTTAAACTGGTCGTGTGCATACGTGCATATATATGCATGTATATGTTTGCATATGTAAATATATCATATGTTGTATATATATATATATATATATATATATATATATATATTTGTATTTATGTGCTTTTCTGAGTGTCTTCCGCTGATGAAGGCAAAGCATTTCTTATGCAGAGCCAGAAATCCGGGATCTGGAATTATCCAGTTATTTTTTTTTTTGGTAGTTTATTTTGTCTCTTTGTCTTCTCTCGTGGTGCTGTATGAACATTTAATGTGGTTTTAGAGTCAAGTTTTGGCTGCTATATCTAGCATAGTGGTATCTCTTAGGTACCCCTAATTATAATTTTATATATATATATATATATATACAAACACACACACACACACACACATATTGCCACATATATATGTGTGTGTGTGTGTGTGTGTGTGTGTGTGTGTGTGAGTTATATGTTTGTGCGTCTGTGTTTGTCCTCTCACCATTGACTGACAACCTATGTTGGTGCGTTTACATCCCTATAACTTAGCGGTTCAGCAAAGACACCAATAGAATAAGTGCTAGGCTTAAAAAAGAATAAGTCCTAGGGTCAATGTGTTCGACTAAAGGCAGTGCTCCAGCATGGCCGCAGTCAAATGACTGAAACAAATAGCAGAATACCTGCCACTGGCACAGGTGCCAGTTACGAAGAACTGGAATAGGCCATGGCTAAGGCCTCACTTGCCCTGACAGGTTTTCTGAAGCACAATATATTGCCAAAAGTCTCCATAAAGCTCAAAGTGTGTAATATACATAAAAAAACGACAAAGAGTGTGTGAGGAATGTAAGGAAGGAAATAAAGAAAGAAATAATTTGTTTGTGGTGGTCATTTGGGCTGGTGGAATGAAATGAACTGGTGTATAGATAGAATATTTTATAAGTTGGGTCAAAGTTTCCTCTAAATGGCTCAGCTCTCACTGGGTCAACCCTGGTTGCTTCTGTATAGTGACTGGTTCAACTCTTATCTGGGTTTGGTTTAGCAGCATCTGGTACTTTCGATGCTGTGCCAAATTGTATTTTGGGTCCAGTTCTTCTTCTCTCGATGTGTTGCTTCCTTGACCTTCATTAACAGAAAGTGAATAGAAAGAAAAATTGTTAATTAACTAAGTCCAAGACTGTAAATTTGATAGAGCACAATCATGAATACAAGAGGCTGAAATGGGATTCTTCTGAAATGTTGCATAACCCTTCCTCATGCAAACTAATACCTCCCTTTTTCAAGTAAGGGATCTTTTCTCCCATGTAGCTTCAAATGCACAGAGGGAGTCTTTATTGACTTTCACTTTCTTTTCCAAGTGAAACTTGAAAAAGCTGATGAGGGTTCAGCCAAAGAAGGAGTCTGTCTTCAGCCCTTTTTCTCTTGTCCCCAACACAATCCCTTTCACTAAAGCCATCGTCATCACTGTCATTGGCTTTATTTCATATCTGAGAATATGATTGTCTGCTGAAAAGGATCAGTTATGATTTTATTTAACATATCCCCCGCCTCCCAGATTCACACTCCTATTGCAGTGGCCCTTCAGATTTTCTAATCTTTGTAAAAGAACTCGGAAGGTTGGGCCTCTAGCCAGGTCTTTCATGATACCCTTAAAGCCAGGAACTTTTCAGCACCCACTCATAGCTTAGCTCAGAGATCAAGGGGTCTCTCCAGGTCAAGTTGCTACATTAAGAGGTCAAAGCTCTGGTACCAAAGACATGCAATTAAAATGTCACAGGAAAGAATTGCATGACAGATTCTTCAAGTCGAGCTGAACTGGAAGCAGACATAGCAATAGACGAAGAAAGTGGTAGTTGGATAATATCCATAGTCTCATTTGGTTATGTTTGGGAACTTTATATCCTTGTATTGGATATATAATATAACAAAGGAGGGGGGAAGAAAGTATATACACAATGCACTACTATTACTATGACACAAGACTCATTGCTCTACATGAACGGCTCACCAACCCAAACTGCCAATCGCTCATAGTTCTTTGTTTTATAACAATGAGTCAGTCCACTTTTTAGTCCCTTGAGGAGTGGTTGGAATCCTTTCAGAACAGGAACCCAGCAGGAAAATGTAATGCTGATTGCTTCTGATAAGACCTTTTGGAGGGAGGGCCTGAGGATTCTACCAGCAAGACATAGCCAGGAATACTGTGTGGAAAGGACTGATGGAAGGGTAGGATGAATATTGTGTTTCAGTTTAGCAAACCTGAGGAAGGGATCAGAGGATCTGAAATATAAAATTGTGTATAAAGTTTTCAACTCTTTATCTTTTACTGTTTATTCATTTATATCATTCGACTGCGGCCACGCTGGGATATCACCTTGAAGGGTTTTGTTGAAGAAATCAACCCCAACAATTTATTTTTCAATCTGGTACTTGTGTCAGTCTCTTTTGCAGAAACCACTAAGTCACTAGGATGTAAACAAACCAACACTGGTTGTAAAGCAATGATAAGGGACTAACACACACATACATGTACAAGCAAATGTATAAAATGTGTATAAGGTTTTTTGGTTAGTCCGAGGGGCCATGTGGTTGGGAAGCTAGTTTCTTATCACCCAATCTCACCTGTGCCTATATTTCTCCATATTTCTTGGGTGGTGAGCTTGGCAGAAACGTTAATACACCGGGCGAAATGCTCAGAGGTATTTCGTCTGTCTTTACGTTCTGAGTTCAAATTCCGCCAAGGTTGACTTTGCCTTTCATTTTTTTCAGGTTGATAAATTGACTGGTCCCTTCCCCCAAAATTTCGGCCCTTGACGCGTGGCTAAATGGTTAGGATAGCCAGCTCATGATACCCGGTGGCACATTGTGTCCTTGAGCAAGACACTTTATTTCACGTTGCTTTGGTTCACTCAAATTGCAAAAATGAGTAGTACCTGTAATTAAAAATTCTGAGTAATGCTGAATCTCCTATGTTAAGGGTACACATGACTGTGCAGTGCTCAACCACTTGCACAGGCTGTTTCGTTGATCGGATCAACTTGGACACTGGTCATTGTAACCAATGGGGTGCCTGTATGGTTTACGTTCCGACTACATTGGCATTTAATATGAAAAAAAAAAAAAATGGTGGTCAAGCACACTTGCTTACTGACACATATATCTTTATCTACAAAATGAAATAAAAAAGAAAAAAATTCTGGTGTATATCAGTATATACGAGGAGGTGCTGAAAAGTTCCTGGCATTGGCTAAAAGAAGGTATAGGATTATGATTTTATTCAACATATTCCCGTCTTAAATTCACACCCTTATTGCAGCGGGCCTTCAGTTTTTGTAAGTAAAAGAACTTAGTAGATTGAGCCTCCAATCTTTAAAACCAGGAACTTTTCCGCTGCCCCTCGTATGACTATTTACATTTATATTATTATCTTCACATGAAGCTCCGATATAATCTTAGTCTATACTATATGAAATGTATTTATAAAAAATTTCTTGAAAAATTATAAATTTTTCTGAAAGTTAAGAAGAAACAAAATCGACAGTGGAAGCAAACTTTTGTAGAGGCGCAAGAGTGGCTATGTGGTAAGTAGCTTGCTTACCAACCACATGGTCCAGGGTTCAGTCTCACTGCGTGGCACCTTGGGCAAGTGTTTTCTACTATAGCCTCGGGCTGACCAAAGCCTTGTGAGTGGATTTGGTAGACGGAAACTGAAAGAAGCCCGTCGTATATATGTATATGTATATATATATATGTGTGTTTGTGTGTCTGTGTTTGTCCCCCCCACCATCGCTTGACAACCGATGCTGGTGTGTTTACGTCCCCGTAGCCTAGCGGTTCGGCAAAAAGAGACCGACAGAATAAGTACTAGGCTTACAAAGAATAAGTCTTGGGGTCGATTTGCTCGACTAAAGGCGGTGCACCAGCATGGCCGCAGTCAAATGACTGAAACAAGTAAAAGAGTAAAAGAGATAGTATGTCGATAGCACCCCCAACCCCTCGTTCGTCAGTTTAATAATCATACAGAATTACTTCCCTTCGACATAACTCCACGGAGTTATTGGCCCTTAAAATTTCAATTCAATACACATTTGTTATCTCGACTGTGAGAAATATATTTTTATTAGTAAATATGAAGCAATATAGAACAAAAAGGAAAATAGTTCTGCAAGAATAATAAAGCAACAAGTTACGTAGGTTTTTGTTTTTGTGGGTTTTTTTTTTGATAGGATAGTGTAATTTGAATGGAAGTCTCGTGATAACGAGAGCTTACTATCAGGTGTCTATACCACCGTTGTTACCATCAGACTATTTGATTAATATATCCCTCTAGAAGGGAAGCCGTAGAGTAATAAATAATGTGGAATTCTGGTATAAACACCCCATATAACCCCACGTAACTTTTTTTGCGTTTTGGAATTTTCAGAAAAGTTTTGTGAATTCGTGTTCTACACACAGATATTCATACGATTATGAAAAATTAAAGATTTTTGTGTGATTTAAGGGTGACCTAGCAGCTATTTTTAGCACAAGTCATGACCACTTGCTACTTTCCTCTTTTCATTGTTATTCAAAATTCGATAACAACAACGATTTAGCAGAAACAGCTGTAATGGGAATGGAGTATTAGTCACAGTAGAAGCAATAAGGAAGTAGCAGTGACAGTAAGAGTAGTAACAATAAGGAAGTAGCAGAAACAGCAGCAGCAGCTTCTGTACTGTCAATAGAGTAGAAGCAACAGCGTGGTAGCGGTAAGAGTAGAAACAACAGAGTGGTAGTGGTAGTAGTGAGAGTGAAAATAACAAGGAAGTAGCAGCAGCTGTTCTATCAGCAAATTAGTAGTGACATAATAGTAACGTAGTAGTAGTAGTAGTAGTAAGGTAATACTAACATAGCAGTTGTAGTAGCAGTGGAATGGCCGTGTGTTTGTGTTGCATGTGAGAATCTGAAAGAGGGAGGACTTAATACTTAATCATGAAGAGTTAAAAACAAAAACAACACCAGGCATACATATCGGTGGATTATAGTGTGTATAATATCCTAAGATCTGCTTAAAAACAAACTAACACCCGTCCTGATGTCAGCACCAGCTGTGATGGAAGACGAAGATGATGGCCACCACATCGAGAATTGCAAGAAACCGGACGACGAGGAGGAAGGAGGAAGAGCAGAGACAATAAATGGCGATAGCAGCAAGGATGAGGATTGTTGTGATGGTCAAAAGGAACCAGTTTCTATCTCTCACCTCCCAGAAGAATTAATTGAGTATATTTTCTTCTATTTGTCTCCCTACCGCGATTTACAATCTGCCAAGTTGGTCTCCAGACAATGGTACCGTCTTGCCTTCGGTAAGACTATTATCTACTCAACACATATACATGTTTATGTGCCTTTGTGTGTGTGTGTATATATATATATATATATATATAGCTATTTATACTACCGTTTCTTTTTACGTACGTGTGTGTATATACACACACACAAACGTTTATATGCGTGTGTCTATATACATACACAATATATGTGTACATTGATATATATAAGTATATATACATAGACATATACAACATATATATATCTACACAAACACACATACATATAAATACACACAAACACACATACATATAAATACACACAAACACACATACATATACATACACACAAACACACACACTCCCATCTGTTTTATTATTATTTTTGCCGATTTTCAGAGTTTTTACTGTCTTTTACAAAATGCATATTTTGCGAATGAAAAACAAAACTAAATCCAAATATATATATGTGTGTGTGTATGTTTCTACATTGTGCATATATATATATATATATATATATATAGTTACATCTACCGAGCAATAACCTTTGTACGGTTTCGAAACTGAAGTCGAATTTTCATTGTACCCCCTTCTTAGGGGTACAATGAAGAGGCATTAAAGTCACTCCATGTAGTTTCATTTTCGCATTTTATGTCTACATTGTGTGTGTGTGTGTGTGTGTTATGGTGTTGATAATACTGTTTAATTGCCCTGCTCGTCCCCAATGGGGACGACGGCAGTCCTTGAGTTTCTGTTCTCTACCACGACTCGGCAGACCCCAAAACAGACGATCAGGACTGGCCCTTGCCCCTTTCCTCGCTTCGCCTCTACTCACGCTACCGGTCAAACCTGATCATAGATGACTATGATCAGTTTGTGACCAAACCGACTTCCAGAGAATATGTCGGACTGCTTTTGCTAATGTATAAACCTTCCTTGTTTCACATAGTGTATGTGTGCATGTGGTGTGTTTGTGTGTGCGAAAAGGCGCGTGGCCTAGTGGTTAGTGTATTCGGCTCATGTTCGTAGGGTTGCGAGTTCGATTGCCGGCGGCGTGTCCTTGAGCAAGACACTTTATTTGTCGGTGGCTTTATACCAGGTGACGAGAGATTAAAGTAGGGACAGAGGGTCAGAAGGCATGTGGCTTTAGTGGTTAGCTGGCAAAAATGAGTTGTAGTAGTACTTGTAATTCAAAAGGGAACAGCCTTGTCACGTTTTGTCTCATGCTAAATCTCACCAAGAACTATGTTGTCTTACCACACAACCATCCCTGTACCTATTTATTTTTGTCTGAATCACTGATTTTTTTCTTGTCTTTTGTTGCAGGTGTCATCTATCAGCGTGAACAGAACTTCCACGATGCTATAGCAAGTACCGAAGTGTTGTGGACGAAATTGTTACCAGGGGATGGCCCCACAATCACAGATCGCTATTCTCATTGTGCCTGCTACTATGACAAGTCATTGTACGTTTTTGGGGGTTGCACTTCGACCAACACCACCTTTAATGATCTATGGGGTTTTGATTTAGCCAGCCGACAGTGGGTGCGACCCCTGGCCATGGGTAAGAATTGATTTCTCTTTCCCTCTTTTTATATTTTCTTTTTGTGCTTTCTTGGCTTCTTCATCAATCCTTTTCTTACAATAATTCTTATGAAATGGATTGCCTCTCTGTTTGCTCCTCTTCATCATCACTTTAATTCCCTCCATATCCAGCCCAAATATTCTACCTGTTTTATGTTAAAACTGATCAGATCCAACCTCTCACACCTACCTTACAATGTCATTCTAAAAATATAGAAACCCACCATTGAAAGTGTGGAGCCATGAGATAATGCATGATTAATTTCAAAACAATGTGAATAAATAAGCAGCTTGCTTACCAGCCACATGGTTCTGGGTTCAGTCCCACTGCATGGCACCTTGGGCAAGTGTCTTCTACTATAGCCTCGGGCTGACCAAAGCTTTGTGAGTGGGTTTGATAGACAGAAACTGAGAGAAGCCCGTCGTGTGTGTGTGTGTGTGTGTATATATATATATATATGTATATATGTTTGTGTGTCTGTGTTTGTCCCCCCCACCATCGCTTGATAACCGATGCTGGTGTGTTTACATCCTCGTAACTTAGTGATTTGGCAAAAGAGACTGGTAAAATAAGTACTAGGCTTACAAAGAATATGTCCTGGGGTTGATTTGCTCAACTAAAGGCGGTGCTCCAGCATGGCTGCAGTCAAACGACTGAAACAAGTAAAAGAACAAAAAATAAGCATTGTCTGACAGAATAATCTCGATGCCAAACGTGTTTAGTACTGCAAGAAATTTTGTCCCGACACTTTAATATCTCTGCCAGGTCGTTTGTAGTGTAACTAGGGGGTCGTGGTGGTGGTGGTGGTGGGGGGCGTTCCACCCCCAGGCGTGGCTTTGGGTCTGCTGTATAAACTTGTTTTGGCGTGTGAGGGCCTTGCACCTAACCTAAACCATTTAGTGTTCAGATTATTCTATCAAATCTAATTCTTATTTAATATTGTGTTGCATGGAATGGATTGTGCATTAACCTTGGATCTTTGAGATTTTGATGATGTCTTTCACTTGTGTCATTCATTTGACTGCGGCCATGCTGGAACACTGCCTTGAAAGGTTTTAGTCGAACAAATCAACCTCAGGACTTGGTTTTTTTTTTAGCCTAGTACTTAATAATCTATCGGTCTCTTTGGCCGAATTGCCAAGTTACGAGAACATAAGCACACTGGCACCAGTTGTAAAGCGGTGGTCACAGACAAACACAGGCACCCACACATGTATTTATATATATATATATATATATATATATATATATATATATATATATATATAAATATATATATATATACTTGATGTTCAGAAGGGTATCCAGCTGAAAAATCCTGCTGAAACAGTCACAGAAGTCTGGTGCAGGCTTCAGCCTGGCCGGCTCTTGTGGTACCGTCCCACCCATGCTAGCCTGGAACACGGATGTTAAATGTTGATGATGATGATATATGATGGGATTCTTTCAGTTTCTGTCTACCACTACCACTGACAAGGCTTTGGTTGGCCTGAGGCTATAATAGAAGCCATGTGTGGGACTGAACTCAGAACCATGTGGTTGGGAAGCAAGCTTCTTACCACCCAGCCACACCTATGACCCTTTATTTTTAGAATGACATTGTAGGGAAGGCGGTGAGCAACCGGGCGAAATGCTTATTGGTATTTCATCTGCTGTTATGTTCTGAGTTCAAATTCTGGCGAGGTTGACTTTGCCTTTCATCCTTTCGGAGTTGATAAATTGGGTACCAGTTGCGTACTGAGGTCGATGTAATCGACTGCCCCCCCCCCCCATCCTCACCAAAAATTTCGGACCTTGTGCCTAGAGTAGAAAAGAATGACATTGTAGGGGAGTGTGAGTAGCAGGACCCGGCCAGTCTCAACCTAAAACAAATTGAATATTTTTGCTGAGTATGGCTGGTTCAAATGCTTAAAGATTAAGGGCCGCCCCGGGTGGCACATTCTTGTTATGTCACAGCAGTTCGTTAACCTAAAGTACTAATATAAGTCAGTGAAGTACTGGGGTGGATTTAATTGATTAATAACCATTTCTCCCTCATTCTACTTGCCTAAAATGTGTGGCCTGAAATTTTTGAAATCAGTATTGGTTTCAAATTTTAGCACAAAGCCAGCAATTGTGTGGGAGAGTGCAAGTTGATTACACCAACCCCAGTACTCCACTGGTACTTATTTTATTGACCCCGAAAGGGTGAAAGCAAAATCAACCTCAGCGGAGTTTAAACTCTGAATGTAAAGAGGGACAAAATACCACTAAGCATTTTACCCGGCATGCTAATGATTCTGCCAGCTCGTTACCTTAATTATATATCAATATTATTAATTAATATGATTATCTCATATATTGATGATGGTGCAGGCTTGGTTGTATGGTTAAGAAGCTAATTCTGCAATTATATGGTTCTGGGTTCATTTCTACTGTGTGGCACCTTGGACAAGTGTCTTCTGTTATATATGCGAGTGAATTTGGTAGGCAGAAACTGTGTGGAAGCCCATTGTGTGTGTGGCACTGCACGGATATTAGCAGCACCACTTAAAAGCACCCGTGCAGTGCCACATAAAGGCACTCATATGGTGCCATGTAAAAAGCACCCAACTCACTCTGTAAAGTGGTTGGCATGTTAGGAAAGGCATCCAGCTGTAGAAACCATGCCAAATAAGGCTGGAGTCTGGTGCAGCCCCTTGGCTTGTCAGCTCTGGTTACACCGTCCAACCCATACCAGCATGGACACTGAATGTGAAATCATGATGATGATATATTGGGTTGTTACATAATTATTGCGGCTTTTTTTTCAACAAATTTTATCCAACAGTAACAATATTTAACAAAAACATCTTTAAATGACGGTCTGACTGTCTGCCAAGCGAATGAGAAGCAGTAATTGAAGGAGATGGTGAATATGCTCCGGAATAATCATTTAAAGATTTAGAGATGTTTTTGTTACATGTTGTTATTGTTTTTGTTGAATAAAATTTGTTGAAAAAAAGCCACAATAATTATGCACCAATCCAATACATACATACATGTTGTTGGCACTCCATCGCTTACGACGTCGAGGGTTCCAGTTGATCCGATCAATGGAACAGCCTGCTTGTGAAACTAACGTGCAAGTGGCTGAGTACTCCACAGACACCTGTACCCTTAATGTAGTTCTCGGGGAGATTCAGTGACGAGGCTGGCCCCTTTGAAATACAGGTACAACAGAAACAAGAAGAAAGAGTGAGAGAAAGTTGTGGTGGAAGAGTACAGCAGGGTTTGCCACCATCCCCTGCTGGAGCCTCTTGGAACTTTAGGCGTTTTTGCTCAATAAACACTCACAATGCCCAGTCTGGGAATTGAAACCGCGATCCTATGACCGCGAGTCCGCTACCCTAACCACTGGGCCATTGCACCTCCACACATACATATATGTGTGTGTGTATTTTTCTCTTATTGGTGGGGTCAATAAAAAAGGAATCCATCCTGTGAGATTTTAAGTCTTGCATATATTAAATTATATATAAGTGCATGCTTGGCTGTGAGGTAAGAAATTTCCTTTCCAACCTTATGGATCCAGGTTCAGTCCCACTGCGTGGCACCTTCGGCAGGTGTCTTCTACTACAGCCTTAGGCCAGCCAAGGCCTTGTGAGTGAATTTGGTAGAGAAACTGGAAGAAGTACCAAGCTTTAAAAAAAAAGTTTGCTGCAGTTGATTCTTTTGACTAAAATTTCATGAAGGTGATGCTCCAGCATGGCTGCCGTTTAATGGCTGAAACAAAAGATGAAAGCTAATGTGTGTGTGTGTGTTGCTTTGTTTATATTCTCTGTAACTTAGTGGTTTAGCAAAATAAACTAATAGAATAAATACCAGACTTTAAAAACACTTAGGTACTTGGGCCAGTTTGCTCAAACTCCTTAAAGTGGTGCCCCAGCATGGCCGCAGTCCAATGACTAAAATAAAAAGTAATGAGGATGACTAATCTACACCGTATTAATATTTGCTCTTTTGACTTATGACTTATACAATGTTTTTTGTTTTTTTTTGTAATATTTTCCCCTCTCTTTTCTGCTGTCTCTAGGTGTTTACCCCTCACCAAAAGCCTGTGCTACTATCGTAGTTTATAAAGATAGCCTGGTATTATTTGGCGGTTGGAGTCACCCAACACCATCACCATTACATCAGGTAAATCTATTATCCTCATTATTATTATTATTATTATTATGGTGGTAAGCTGACAGAATTGTTAGCATGTCGGGCAAAATACTTTTCGGTATTTCGTCTGTCTTCACGTTTTGAGTTCAAATTCCCCCGAGGTTGACTTTGACTTTCATCCTTTTGGGGTCAATAAATTAAGTACCAGTGATACACTTAAGTCGATGTAATTGACTAGTCCCCTCCCCAGCAAATTTCAGGCCTTGTGCCTTCAGTAGAAAGGTTCATGATTAAGGCACTGAGCTGGCAGAATCGTTAGCACACCAGGTGAAATGCCTAGTGGCATTTTGTCTGTCCTTATCTTCTGACTTCAAATCCCTCCGAGATCAACTTTGCCTTTCATTCTTTCGGGGTCTATGTAATTGACTATCCCTCGCCCCCAAAATGTCAGGCTTTGTGTCTAAAGAAGAAAGGATTATTATTATTAAAGCAGCAAGCTGTCAAAATCCTTAGCACGCTGGACAAAATGCTTAGCAGTATTTTGCCTGTCTTCACGTTCTGAGTTCAAATTCTGTGAAGGTCGACCTTGCCTTTCATCCTTTCAAGGTCGATGAAATAAGTACCAGCTGTGGACTGGGGTTGATGTTATCGACTATCCCCCTCCTGCAAAATTTCAAGCCTTGTGCCTAGAGTAGAAAGAATTATTATTATTATTAAAGCTGCAAGTTGGCAAAATGCTTAATGACATTTTGTCTGTCTCTGCATTTCGAGTTCAAATTCCACTGAAGTTGACTTTGCTTTTCATCGTTTTGGGGTTGATAAAATAAATGCCAGTTGAGCAGTGGGGTCAATTTAATCATCTTACACTTAGAAAGTTTCCCTCTGAGGCACAAGTCCCGTGTAAGGTTATTTGTGGAAGACTAGCAGTCACCCATGTCTACCAATCTCCCCTCTCCGTGTCACTGATGTTATCCAAGGGAAAGGCAAAGGGGGCTGATACAGCTTGGCACCACCAGTGACGTCACAGCTCATTTCTACAGCTGAGTGAACTGGAGCAATGTGAAATAAAGTGTCTTACTGAAGAACACAACACACAGACTGGTCTGGGAACTGAACTCATGACCATAAGCCAGATGCTCTAACCATTTGCCTTCACACACACATATATATGAATATGATTATAAAAAACACAAGGAGTTTTCGTCCGAGTGGCTCAAACCAATAGGTATGCTTTGAATGTTCAAATAGGCTTTCCAGTAAAATTCTGGTGTGAATGGTAGTCAGTAGGTAGAGGTTAAAGTGAAAAAAAAAAAGGAAAGACAGGTAATTTGGCAAGACTTGACGAAGACATTTAATTTAATTTCATTACATTACGAAATTATATGAAATGTCCTTATCAAGCATTGCCAAATTGTTTGCCTTTCCTTTTTCTTAACTTATGATTATTGAACGCCATAAGAACAAGAATTACTTCTCCTGTCATTCAATAATTCATGTTTTACTCTGGACTCACCTACTCTCTTATCATTTCTACTCTAGGCACAAGGCCCGAAATTTTTTGGTGGGAGGAGTTGCCAGTCGATTAGATCGACCTCAGTACGCAACTGATACTTCATTTATCGACCCTGAAAGGATGAAAGGCAAAGTCGACCTCTGTGGAATTTGAACTCAAAACGTAAAGACAGACGAAGTACTACTAAGCATTTTGCCTGACATGTTAACATTTCTGCCAGCTCCCCACGCCTTAATAATAATAATAATAATAATAATAATATTCTAAAGCATATGTAGATTGAGTTCTAATCACTGCCTCAGCAAAATCATAATACATATGTGTGTGTGTGTGTATATATATATATATATATATATATATATATATATATATATATATTTATATATATATATACTCTTTTACTTGTTTCAGCCATTTGATTGTGGCCATGCTGGAGCACCGTCTTTAGTCGAGCAAATCGACCCCTGGACTTAGTCTTTGTAAGCCTAGTACTTATTCTATCTGTCTCTTTTTGCTGAACTGCTAAGTTACGGGAACGTAAACACACCAGCATCAGTTGTCAAGCGATGTTGGGGGGACAAACACAGACACACACATATATATACATATATACGACGGGCTTTTTTCAGTTTCCATCTACCAAATCCACTCACAAGGTGCCATGTAGTAGGACTGAACCCGGAACCCCGGAACCATGTGGTTGGTAAGCAAGCTACTTACCACACAGCCACTCCTGTGCCTATATATATATATATATATATATATATATATATATATATATATCTTTTTTCTCTCTCTCCAGGCAGCTTGTTTCTTCAACGAACTCCATATATACACACCTTCTACGAACCGATGGACATGTGTAACATCCCGCAACCTGCCGCAATCCGTCGCTGGTCACTCAGCTTCCATAATAAAGGACACGATGATTGTCTTTGGTGGTTCACATTTTCCTGGAACTGGGTATGTACACTGGTGGCATTTATTGTTGTTGGTTAGTGTGGTGGTGTTGGTTATAATGATGCTGTTGGTGGTGGTGATTGTGATGGTGTTAGTGTTGATAGTGGTGATGATGATGGTAGTGGTGGCTATGGTGTTGATGGCTGGTTGGTTGTGGTGGGAGCAGTGATTGTGTTGGTGGTTCTGGTTTCTATGCTTTGTGTTGTTGTGATGATGATTGTTGCTGTTCTCTGTGGTTGTAGTTGTGTTGCGGTGGTTGTGACGTATTGTTGTATTGGTAGTGGTCACAACGGTTGTCACAATTGTCTTCTTTTTTTTTTTTTACAAATGTTTTTTACTATGAAACTTGCACATTGTTCTCTATATATCGCTCACACTCTCCACTCACACTCCAACCACCTCCCCGCCCTCACTCACTCTCCCCACCCTCATTTGCTCTCCCCACCTTCACTCCCACTCTCCACCGTCACTCCCAACCTCACCCACTCTCCACCCATGCGCACACTCTTCACCTCTGCTCACACTCTCCACTTACTCTTTACTCACAGTTGGACTCTCCACTCCGTCCTTCACTCCACTCACACTCCTCTCGTTCTCTCATACTCTCCAAGCACATTACTTCCTCCACCACCCCCTTCGTTCTCTCCCTTAATCACTTAAATGTTGAAGTCTTTCTCTCTGCAGGTCCAATGATGTTTGGTTGTTTGACTTTCTTGAACAAGACTGGCGCCGGATAGAAATCAGTGGACCGAAACCGAGCCCCCGTTATGGCCAGTCACAGGTAAATGCTTCTCTAACCATTTACATCGTATTTTAAATATAAAACAAAAAGAAAAGAAAAAATATGGTGAAGGTGCTTGGCTTAGTGGTTAGGGCATTTGGCTTGTGATCATAAGGTCATGAGTTCAGTTCCTGGTGGTGTGTTGTATCCTTGAGCAAGACTCTTTATTTCATGTTGCTCCAGTCCACTCAGCTGGCAAAAATGAGTGGTACCTGTATTTCAAGGGGCCAGCCATGTCACACTCTGTGCCACGCTGAATCTCCCTGAGAAGTATGTGAAGGGGTACGCATGTCTGTGGAATGCTCAGCCACTTGCACGTTCATCTCACAAGCAGGCTGTTCTGTTGCTCGGATCATCTGCAACCCTCATTGGTGTAAGTGTTGGAGTGCCCCAGATTTAAAATGTGGTCAGTTGCAGCTACACTTCTCTGTCCTTCTCCTGTTTCTTTACCTCTCTCGCTGCCTTCTACATATGATAATTGTATGATTATATATATGTGTATGGCTAGGAAATTTGCTTCCAACCATGTAGTTCAGGGTTCAGTTCTAATATCCAGCACCTTGGGTAAGTGTCTTCTGTTATAGCCCCAAAGTTTTGTGAGTGCATTCCGTAGACAGAAAGTGGAAGACACCTACTGTGTGCCTATATGTGTGTGTGTGTGTGTATATATGTGCGTGTGTGTGTGTGTGTATATATATGTGTGTGTGTGTGTGTGTATATATATGTGTGTGTGTATATATATGTGTGTGTGTATATATATGTGTGTGTGTATATATATGTGTGTGTGTGTGTGTATATATATGTGTGTGTGTGTGTGTATATATGTGTGTGTGTGTGTGTATATATATATGTGTGTGTGTGTGTGTGTGTGTATATATATATGTGTGTGTGTGTGTGTTGGGAGGCAGGCACAAGCACTTATATACACATGTACCCATGGTGACTGGCACCCATGCTGGTGGGACGTAAAAAGCACCATTCAAGCGTGGTCGATGCTAGTGCCACCTGACTGGTCCTGTGCCAGTGGTATGTAAAAAGCACCATTTGAGCATAGTCGATGCCAGTACCGCCTGGCTGGCCCCTGTGCCAGTGGCACATAAAAAGCACCCACTCCACTCTCGGAGTGGTTGGCATTAGGAAGGGCATCCAGCTATAGAAACCTTGCCAGATCAGATTGATGCTTGGTTTGCCAGTCCTCAGTCAAACCGTCCAACCCATACCAGCATGGAAAATGGACGTTAAATGATGATGATGATGATGATGATAATACATCCATAATGACTATATGCCCTGTGATGTTTGATAAGAGATTAAGGACAGATGAGAATTAATTCTGTAATGTAATCATTCTATTGTTCCAGTTCCAATTTGAATTCCAACTGTTGGCCAATTTGTCCCAAAGTTCTTATCTCGACATAAAATCAATGAAGCAAATGTTATTCATCTCCCCTTTGTTCTCTGACATCATCTGATAAACACCGACCAAGATGGCATGAATCAAACAAGCTTTACCTACTAGAAATAACAACTCAAATCCTTTAAATCGGATCCCAATGCTCAATGTTGAAGAACCAAATGAAGGGCAGATTTTCAATCTCAGGATCATCCTGATTCCCAAAAGGGAATAATATGTCCCTGTAGAGCAAATGTAGACTGAGATACAGGGGTCTCAGATGGACAGACAGACAGAATTTTGCTTTTATCATCATAGACATATCAATAATGTTTGTGTTTCCATATCAGATATATCCCATCTCTATATCTAACTCTAATCCCAATAATCAATCACTATAGTTGTTGATTTATTAATCTTTATCTTGTGCCTTCACTCTCTCTCTCTCTCTCTTATCTATTTCAGATTGTCCTGAGTCACAAACACATTCTTATCCTTGGTGGTTGTGGTGGGCCAAATCAGGTACTTCTATTAATCATCATTATTACTATTATTATTAGTATTATTATTAATGTAATGAGCTGACAGGCAAAATACATTGTTGTATTTTGTCCAGCTTTGCATTCATCAGGGTCCTTTCAGGGTGGATAAAATAAGTACCAGTGAAGCACTGGGGTCAATGTAATCAACTTACTTCCTCTCTTGAAATTTGAAGCCGCCGCCGCCGTTGTTGTTGTTGTTCTTCTTCTTCTTTTTCTTGTTGCTGCTGCTGCTGTTGTTGATAAAACAGCAAGCTGGCAGAATTGTTAGCACACCAGGCAAAATGCTTAGCGGCATTCCATCTGTCGCTATGTTCTGAGTTCAAATCCCACCAAGGTTGACTTTGCCATTCATCCTTTCAAGCTCGGTAAAGTAAGTACGAGACAAGTGCTGGGATGAATGGAATCAACTTGACCTCTCCACTGAAATTACTGGTATTGTATCTAAGTTTGAAACCATCTTCATCATTTATTTTTCGAACAGGCTTTACAGGCACTGAAGTGCCATCAGCTGGGCCTGCCCAGAACAACTGCCCGTGTCCAGTGCCTCAGTATTGCTGACCTGTGGGTTTATGTCAAACAGCTGCTGTTGCATGTAGGATGGATCCAGCTATCAGCTGAATCCATTGTGAAGATTGCCCTGCTGTCCTCTTTTGGCCATGAGGGGAAGGCAATTTTTATTTGTCTAGTGGCTGTAGTGAAAGAGGTAGTATGGTGGACCCGTTTGAAAGGGCTAAAGACAGGCACTTTCCTCTTTGGCAAAGCCCTCATTCAACTTTTTCAAGTTTCCCTTGAAAAGGAGGTTGAGGATGGAAAGAGAAGCAAGTTGGTTGAAAGGTGGGTAAAGGACCAATTCTGAGCATGCCCTATAAACAAAAGAAGAAGGGTTTTTGCCCTGGCTTTTGTGGGCTTTTCCACGAGGTCCTTAAAGTGCCTCCCTTACTGGAAGTTTTAATTTGTTTAATTTTAATTGTTATATTGTTTACTCATCGTAAAACCCATTGCATCGTCCTGTTTTTTTCTTTTATATTGTGTTGTAATGTAATTTTCTGTAAGCCCTTGTGGCCAATAAACGAATTATTATGAAAGTGGTGAGCTGGCAGAAATGTTAGTGTGCCAGGTGAAATGCTTAGCGGTATTTCGTCTACTGCTACGTTCTGAGTTCAAACTCTGCCAAGGTCGACTTTGCCTTTCAATCTTTCAGGGTCAATGAAATAAGTACCAGTTGCGTACTGGGGTTAAAGCTGGCAGAATCTTTAGCACAATGGAGAAAATGTTTGGCAGCATTTTTTACGTTTTATGTTCTAAGTTCAAATTCTGTATCCTTTCAAGGTCCATAAAATACATACCAGTTATGCACTGAGGTCAATGTAATTGATTTAACCCCCTCCCTGTGAAATTTCAAATTTCGTGCCTAATGTAGAAAGGATTATTTCTATTATCATTAAGGCAGTGAGCTGGCAAAGTCGTTAACATGCCGGACAAAGTGCTTCGTGATATTTCACCCGTTGCTATGTTTTGAGTTCAAATTCTGCTGAGGTCAACTTTACCTTTCGGAGTTAATAAAATAAGTACCAGTTGAACACTGGAGTCGAGGTAATCAACTCATCCTCTCCCCCAAAATTGCTGCCCTTGTGGCAAAATTTGAAACCATTATTATTATTATTAGGTGGTGAGCGTGTCAGGCACAATGTTTAGTGGCACTTCTAACTCCTTGTGTTCTGAGCTCAAATCTTGTTGAGGTCAACTTCACCTTTCATACTTTTAACTATCAAATCCACTCCTTATGCATGGACTTGACAGTCAGAAACTAAATGAAGCCCATTGTGTCTGTCTGTCTTTGTGTTTGCACCCCTCCCTACTTCCGACCCAACTGATCACTGAGGTTGATGGTATTGACTAACCCAACCCTCCTTAAAATTGCTGGCCTTGTGCCAAAATTAGAAAGCTCTGTGTGAGTAGATCCCCCTTCTCCCTACAGGTGTCTGTGTGTCCGTCCTTCACCCAACAAATGTCTGTATCTTTATGAGTGCCCCCCCCCCTGCACTGCATATTTCAGTGTTTCCAAATTCTCTTTGTAGATCTTCAATGATGCATGGCTGTTAGTTATGGAATCTCAGGATGATTTCCATTGGGAAGAGATCCGAGTACTGCAGACGGAGTACAGTGCACCACAGCTGTGGTGTCATCCTGCATGTAAGGTAGGTAGTGCTTGTTAGGTCATCACCACCACCACCACCACCGTCTGTCATCACATCATTGTCGTCATCACTACTACCACTGCCATCTCTATCATTATCACCACCATTATCTGTTATCATCATCGCCACTCCCACCACCATCCTCAGCCCCTGTCACACAACCATGACTAGTTATGTGATAATAATCGAGTCACACTTACCACTCAACAAATCCACTCACACTGCTATCACTCACTCACTCACTCACTCAACTCTCTCCACTTTGAGATATTGAAGATTGAGTGCTGTAGGTGTGAGAAGAGCTATAGATGATATGAGGGACGGCTGAGGGCTTCTTATCTCCGAGTGTGTTTATGTGTGTATATAATTATTAAAGTTTGATCTATACAACATATTAAATCTATTTAGTTGCAGGCGTGGCTGTGTGGTTAAGAAGCTTGCTTCCCAGCTATGTTCTCCCTGGTTCAGTCCCACTATACAGCACCTTCAGCAAGTGTTTTTTACTGTTATAGGCTGACTAAAGCCTTGTAAGTGGATTTGATAGTTGGAAACTAAATGAAGCCATCCAGCCATATAAAGCAGACATAGGAGTTTGCTGCAGTCCTCCGATTCAGAAGATCTTGAATTGGTTTGAGGATCATGCTAGGAACACGGATGTCCCCCAAACTAACCAGTCAGATTATTTTTGTAAGTGGAGACATGGTTGTTTGGTTAAGAAGCTTCGTTTGCAACCGCATGGTTTTAAGTTCAGTCCCACTGCATGACATCTTGACCGAGTGTCTTCAACTATTGTCTCAGATTGATCAATGCTTTGTGAGTGTATTTCGTTGATGGAAACTGTGTGGAAGCCCATCATATAGGTGTGTGTGTCTGGTTGACAACTAGGGGTGTTTAATTCATGCCCCCTGTAACTCAGTTACTTAGCAAAAGATATTGATAAAATAAGCAGTGGGAGTCCATTTTGTTTTTCTAAAACCCTTCAACACTGTGCTCTAGCTTGGCCACAGTCAAATGACTGAAACAAGTAAAAGATAAAAGACAACAAGCTTTTAATTAGTTTCCATCTACCAGAATTCACTAACGAGATATTGAGTAATCTAAGGTGAAAATAGAAGCTGCCCTGCATAAGGATCAAACCTGAAACCTTGTGATTGCAAGGTAAACTTGTTAACCACACAGCCAAAACTGTGCCCAAGAGAAGCAATTATTTGACTGTTTTATTTTATGTTTTACTTTCCCATTAAAATTGCTAACAATTTCCTTTGTTTCTTTCTTAGGTGAAAGATATGGTGGTAGTTCTAAGTAAACCCTCAAAGACTATGAAATTGGTTCCCCGGTCTAGATCGAAATGGTCTCATCAAAGAAGACAGTACGGCAGTGCAAAGACCAATCGCACCGCAAACTCTGCTACTACATCACATTTGAAGTCAACACCTTGTTCGACAGAGCCTTGTGCCTCCACCTCAAACTCGTGGCCTGACCCAATACCACAATCCAGTTGTATTGCTGAAGGAGACAACCCTGACAAGACGGCGGTCTGTGAGCAAGACAGCATGGACACTCAAAGCGCATTTTCGGTTTCGGTGCCTTCCTACAGGTCGCCGTCTTCATTGTCAACCTCAAACCAACTCGCAGCAGCTGCCTCGTCTCACTCGCAGTGCACAGATAGCTTTGAGTATGGTTTCAGTAATGTGCACAAAAAATCGAACCCTCTTCTGTCTTCTCCGTCCAATGGGGAGAGCAGTTCTGCTACAAACAGACAACAAGCAGAACAACGGGAACACAAAGATTGCAGTGCATCAAGTCGAAGCTTGCAAGCTGTTGGTGGTGGGGCTGCTGTCGGTTCCTCCAATGGTCTCATGCCTCCTGAGGGTGCAGCATCAGCCATTTCCCCCTCTTTGCTGTCTTACCCTCGTCCCTCTTCTCGTCAGAACCGACTTAAACAACTTGAGGTTCTCTGTCAATATGAAGAGAAAATCTGGAGGAAGAATCAAATGTTACAACAACAACAACAACAGCAGCAGCATCACCATCGACCACAACCTGTTTCAGGTGTGTTACGCAGTCGAACTTCTGGACAGAGAATGGCTTCTGGTAGCAACAGCAGCACTTCGACCACCAACAGCACTTCTTCTTCTACGAGCTACAAAGAACCTCGTTCTCTTATGCATGTACATAACTTGGACATTAGTAAAGCTATCACTGAAAAGACAGTGACCTGGAGGGAAGTGCATGAAAACATCTCTGACTGCATTCCTGAAGAGGCGATCCTTTACTCATTGGTGGAGGGTCGCGGTGAGCTGATAATGTTTGGTGGCATACAGAGAGATATTAACACAATGCAACGAGGCATTCACATAAGGCCTCGTGTCAGTAACAACCTGTATGTACTCTCATCTCCACAGCCAACATTCTGAAATCGTTCCATTCAAAATATGATGGGAATTTTGGGGATTTTTTTTTTGTTTGTTTGTTTAATATAGACACAAAAAACAAACATGAAGTCTATAAAGGAAAAAAAGATCATGTTCCTATTTGCATAAAAACTTAATTTTAATTACTTCGTTTAACAATTTCTTTAATTTCATTTTTTCTTCCTATTTTGTTATGTGTGTGTATATATAGGAGCAGGAGTGGCTGTGTGGTAAGTAGCTTGCTTACGAATCACATGGTTCCGGGTTCAGTCCCATTGCGTGGCACCTTGGGCAAGTATCTTCTACTATAGCCTCGGGCTGACCAAAGCCTTCTGAGTGGATTTGGTAGACGGAAACTGAAAGAAGCCCGTCGTATATATGTATATGTATATATGTGTGTGTATGTCTGTGTTTGTCCCCCCCACCATGGCTTGACAACCGATGCTGGTGTGTATACGTTCCCGTAACTTAGCGGTTTGGCAAGTCTACGTTTTGTTTGCAATGTCCTGTACCCAAATATGCACCTATACATACAGGTAGACGTAGGTATGCACATACCTGTACGTATATTTACACGAAGCAGAAGACAAAGAGACAACTAACCCAATAGCCCTAACCCTAAAGCTTACCCAAACACACACACACACATATATACATACACACGCATACATAGAAACGCACAACACACACACACATGTACACATACCTTAACACAAGCACTGCACACATATGCATATGCCGGTGTTAAAATGGGGGTAGCTGAATTCGAAAATATAATTCAAATTCTAAGGGAAGTAACTATAACAATTTATATTTGGGAAAGTTCCAAGACGTCTTTTCAAATGACCTCCCTTACAAAACAAGAAAAACAACTCTTGCCTTGACTTTAAGATAGCAAGGGTTTAAGTATTATCTCCCATGATTATAAACATGTTTCCGATCGCAAGGGAAAACAACCTCTACTATTGCGTTCTGTTGTTTAGAAATTAAACTATTCAATGTATCCATCAGAGAAGGGCAAATTCTGAATCTATTTAGTCTTTGCTGTACCGTACGGCCCCACAAAAGATGTGTATATATATATATATATATATATATATATATAATGTATGTATTTATCTGCATGTGTGTATAGTACTTGTGTACCGTGTACATGTGTGTTTGGGTAAGCTTTTGGGTTAGGGCTATTGGGTTAGTTGTCTCTTTGTCTTCTTTTTCGTACACGATTAGTTCAATATAGTCTCACCTTGCTCGTCTGACAGCTATTACTCATGCCCCATTCCCTACTACAATAGTAGAAATATAACCAAGGAAGGCCACATTTGTGTATATATATATATATATATATATATATATATATATATATATATATATATATATATATATATATAAAAATATATATATATATATATATAATGTATGTATCTATCTGCATGTCTGTGGAGTGCTTGTGTATGCGTGTACATGTGTGTGTGTTGTGCGTTTCTATGTAAGCGTGTGTATGTAGGTATGTGTGTGTGTTTGGGTTAGGGCTATTGGGTTAGTTGTCTCTGTCTTCTTCTTCGTACACGATTACTTCAATATAGGCTCACCTTGTTCGTTTGACAGCTATTACTCATGCCCCATTCCCTACTACAATAGGAGAAATGTAACCAAGGAAGGCCACATTTAGTTCTACTGTTAACCACAGGATATAGTGATTTCCTGCTACACATTATTGGTAAAGATGTTAGGTTTACATCATGAAAACGACTAGTGGTTACATGGTAATATCCATTGCCGTATATGGAGAATATATCTCCGATATCTGCTGTTATTCATGTGTGGTTGAAAGGTTTATTTCGACCTCGTTTGTGAGATTAAGAAGCAGAGAAATAGGAAGCAGAACTGTGTCTATTGTCTGTCAGTGCTTTCTCTACAGTAATGTTCGCGATTTTGAGAATCCTCCTTCCACTAGCAATTACATGTGTGTGTGTTGTGCGTTTCTATGTATGCTTGTGTATCTATGAGTATGTATGTATGTATGTGTGTGTGTGTGTGTTTGGGTAAGCTTTTGGGTTAGGGCTATTGGGTTAGTTGTCTCTGTCTTCTTTTTCGTATACGATTACTTCAATATAGGCTCACCTTGTTCGTCTGACAGCTATTACTCATGCCCCATTTCCTACTACAATAGGAGAAATGTAACCAAGGAAGGCCACATTTAATTCTACTGTTAACCACAGGATATAGTGATTTCCTGCTACACATTATTGGTAAAGATGTTAGGTTTACATCATTAAAACGACTAGTGGTTACATGATAATATCAATTGCCATATATGGAGAATATATCTCCGATATCTGCTGTTATTCATGTGTGGTTGAAAGGTTTATTTCGACATCGTTTGTGAGATTAAGAAGCAGAGAAATAGGAAGCAGAAATGTGTCTATTGTCTGTCAGTGCTTTCTCTACCGTAATGTTCGCGATTTTGAGAATCCTCCTTCTACTAGCAATTACAATTTTATTCGTTGATCATTTTTTTGCCTGTAACCCTTGCTTTGCTTTGTAGACGTCACGGCCCATTGGAATACCTGGCAACAGGCAACTCCTATAAAAGTCTCATCCGAGAAGGTCCGCCACCCTGTCTTCTCGCAGCTGGGTCTAGCGAAGAGTGGGCTTATTTTCAGTTGAGATGTTCAGACTAGAAACAAGCCATTGGACATAGGTGTAACGGCGTAGTCTTCGAGTTTCTCGAATGCTGCAACGAGACCCTCAGAATAGATGCCACGTGGACGTTCGGTGTGTTGGCATCCAGTGATGAGCGAACAGTCCTCAATCACATTAAGTGCATGGCTGTCCACCAAGAAAATGTGATAATCGCTCGTTTGCAGGTACGGCAAATGTGCTGGATCGGGACGATATTTGTAGGGCAAATGTCTTCTACTATAGCCTCGGGCCAACCAAAGCCTTGTGAGTGGATTTGGTAGACGGAAACTGAAAGAAGCCCATCATATATATATATATATATATATATATATATAGGTGTAGGAGAGGCTGTGTGTTAAGTAGCTTGCTTACGAACCACATGTTTCCGAGTTCAGTCCCACTGTGTGACACCTTGGGCAGGTGTCTTCTACTATAGCTGATTATATTGTCCCCCCTACCCCCATTCCAAAACACTTTCACCGTTTTGGAATCTACATCATAAATAATATTTGCATAGAAAATTTCATTAAAAAATATTCATTTTTCTGAAAGTTATGACCTTTCAAAGTCGGTGGGGTACATTTCTGTAAAGCCATTATCACCATGGTTTCGAAGGGAGATAATACTTAAACGCTTGCACTTTCAAAGTATTATCTCCCTTTGAACCTGTCGCCATGATTATAAACATGTTTCCTGATGGAAAGGGAAAACAACCTCTACTATTGCGTTCTGTTGTTTAGAAATTAAACTATTCAACGTATCCATCAGAGAAGGGCAAATTCTGAACCCATTTAGTCTTTGCTGTACCGTACGGCCCCACAAAAATTGTGTATAAAGATGTATATATATATATATATATATATATATAATGTATGTATCTATCTGCATGTCTGTGGAGTGCTTGTGTATGCGTGTACATGTGTGTGTGTTGTGCGTTTCTATGTATGCATGTGTATGTAGGTATGTGTGTGTGTTTGGGTAAGCTTTTGGGTTAGGGCTATTGGGTTAGTTGTCTCTTTGTCTTCTTTTTCGTACACGATTACTTCAATATAGGCTCACCTTGTTCGTCTGACAGCTATTACTCATGCCCCATTCCCTACTACAATAGGAGAAATGTAACCAAGGAAGGCCACATTTAGTTCTACTGTTAACCACAGGATATAGTGATTTCCTGCTACACATTATTGGTAAAGATGTTAGGTTTACATCATGAAAACGACTAGTGGTTACATGGTAATATCCATTGCCGTATATGGAGAATATATCTCCGATATCTGCTGTTATTGATGTGTGGTTCAAAGGTTTGTTTCGACATCGTTTGTGAGATTAAGAAGTAGAGAAATAGGAAGCAGAACTGTGTCTATTGTCTGTCAGTACTTTCTCTACCGTAATGTTCGCGATTTTGAGAATCCTCCTTCCACTAGCAATTACAATTTTATTCGTTGATCATTTTTTTGCCTGTAACCCTTGCTTTGCTTTGTAGATGTCACGGCCCATTGGAATACCTGGCAACAGGCGACTCCTATAAAAGTCTCATCCGAGAAGGTCCGCCACCCTGTCTTCTCGCAGCTGGGTCTAGCGAAGAGTGGGCTTATTTTCAGTTGAGATGTTCAGACTAGAAACAAGCCATTGGACATAGGTGTAACGGCGTAGTCTTTGAGCTTCTCGAATGCTGCAACGAGACCCTCAGAATAGATGCCACATGGACGTTCGGTGCGTTGGCCTCCAGTGATGAGCGAACAGTCCTCACTCCAAGAAAATGTGATAATCGCTCGTGTGCAGGTACGGCAAATGTGCCTGGATCGGGGCGATATTTGTAGGGCAAGTGTCTTCTACTATAGCCTTGGGCCAACCAAAGCCTTGTGAGTGGATTTGGTAGACGGAAACTGAAAGAAGCCCATCATATATATATATAAGTGTAGGAGTGGCTGTGTGTTAAGTAGCTTGCTTACGAACCACATGTTTCCGGGTCAGTCCCACTGTGTGGCACCTTGGGCAGGTGTCTTCTACTATAGCCGTCTATATTGTCCCCCACCCAGCATTCCAAAACACTTTCACTGTAAATTGTTGTATTATCGGAATCTACATCATAAATAATATTTGCATAGAAAATTTCATTAAAAAATATTCATTTTTCTGAAAGTTATGAAGCTGTGGCCCTCATCGAGAAGTCCGTCCGTTTCCATGTGTTTGCATCGGAGCGACTGTGTGAGGAGGACATCTCTTTGTTTTCTCTGAAGATTAACAATGAAAACCTCATCAAATGCCTGCAGAGCCTTAAATACCTCTATACTGACCTCGACAAGAAGAAAAAGATACGCTTCGACACAGAGGCAGAGTTCCGTTCCTACATGGTTCTGATGAACCTCAATCAGGGCGATATCCTCAGGTAAGTCAAAGCAGAATGAACTGAAGATACAATAATGATGAGGTATGATAAGGATGAAACATGTCCATTGTTATCACTGAATAATTTTATCTTTTTTTGTTGAATCATGTTCTTGTGGTTGTTGTTGTTATATAGTGGGCAGAAAAAGTGTTTCCAAGTGTTGTATAATGAAACTGTAGATCCCTCCTGATAGAAAGTGGTTGAAGCTAGCCATTATAAATTGACCAGTGGCCGGTCGTCGAGAAGGGATCGAGAGTCAACAGTTCTAGTCAATGTCTTGTGGAGCTATCAGTGATAGTACGACAGAAGTTAGTGTATTGCTCTTCTGGTACGAAGAGATACAATGGTATTGCATGACTAGTAACTGTCGTGGCTACTTGCGTAAAAGAGCAACTACAGTACAATGGCAGTCACACATCCCACCAGTTTACAAAGATACACTGAAATGCTTCCAGATCAATCCTGACATGTGGCAAACGCAGGCACAGGATTTCCCTGCCTGGCTTAGCTGCACTGACAGAGGTGCCACATCTTACAAACAGAATCGGATCGAAAAAGCACAGAGAAAATGTGAGCTGTGCAAGTCGAGAGCCAACTGCTTGTCTTCATTCTTTGCAGACCCCAAGTGCTTGACCTGTGGTCGTACGTTCCGAGCACACAGCCTGGTCGTCCACTGCAAGCCATGCTTTGACCCATCTTCTCCCATGTCACGTCCTTGGTCATCATTGACAACAATGGATGGACATTATTATTATTATTATTATTATTATTAGGGGTTATAATTGTTGTTTAGCCCCAGGTCGGTCCTGATCCAGACAGACAATCCTGTTGTGACCATCCCATCTTTTATTCAGGCATAGTGTATCTAGGACTACATTATCTAATGTATAGTATAGTAGTTAGTACCAGTGGCTATAGTTGTTGTTATTGTTGATTAGCCCTAGGTCAGTCCTGATCCAGGCAGACCTATGATAAAAGACGTTCCAGCTGTGACCATCCCGTCTTGTATTCAGGCATAGTGTATCTAGGACTACATTATCCAGCATGGCTGCAATCAAATCACTGTAACAAGTAATAGAGTAGAGACACACACACACATTTATGCATTTTTATACGTTTAACTCATTTCTGTTTCTTTCTGCCTTTTCCAGAGAAGTCCAAACTCTTTGACCGGAAGTAAGGACTTCCCCAGAAATCCACTTTGCTCTTCAGGTATACTCGGCCCTCAACAGTAACAATTATTACATCAAGCTTTTCAAACTGGCCCGTACGGCCACCTTCCTCAGTTCCTGCATCATCCATCGCTATTTCATGCAGGTTCGCAGTAAAGCGTTGAGGATCCTCCGCAAGGCTCTCACCTTTGGAATGAAACCCGTTACCGTGAGTGAACAACAATTGTTGCCTTTATTTGTTTCTTTATTTTTTTGTGGTTGGCTGACCATTCAGCACCACCGCTTCTACTACCACCACCACCACCAACAACAACACCATCACACCACCTCCTGCACTACAACTACCACCAATACCACCACCATCACCACTACAACTTGGCCCCTTACCTTGAGTGCACCCTTACGACCATAGCAATACACCTCCACCCCCACCCCCACTACCATGTTCTCTCTCTTTCTCTCTTATAGTACCCCCTCAGTGAACTGGTACGTACCCTATGTTTTGAGTCCACCAGTGAGGCTGGAAGCTTCTGCAGGCATTACGGTTTCACAGTCGAAGGTTCGGACGTCCTCCTTGACCGCTCGTCATTTATTGAGCCTGAGGTTGCTCCGTGTCTGGTCCGAGCAGTGAACTTCATAGAATCCAAATGTACCCGACCAATTGGTGAGGTGAGTATGAATGGGCTTTGCTTCAGGGCAGGTTTAAGGTGGGGCTTGGGTTCAGGGTGGGGCTTGAGTTCAGGATGGAGTTTGGATTTAGGGCAGGGCTTGGGTGTAGGGTGTGGCTTTGGTTCAGGGCATGACTTTGGTTCTGGGCAAGGCTTGATTTCAGAACAGGAAGGTGGGTATGAGAGAAGGGCAAAGTGTATATATACATACATACATACATACATACATACAATGTGGGTACTGAAATGTTCCTGGCTTTAAGAGAATTATGAGATGCCTTGTTTGAGGGTCAACTTTCTAAGTCCTTTTACAGGGCTTACAAAAACTGAAGGACCCCTGCAATAAGTGTGTGAAGCCAGCTGTTCCCTGCAACATGCAGCTGGCTGTTGCCTCAGAGGAGCCCTTATGGCAGGGATCTGATCTTGTGGCTTCCAATGCTGAAGTATCTTTTGACCCTGCACTGGTCACTGGGCAACAGCAACTGCGAGAACAACACCAACAGAAGGCTTCTAAATCAACAGCACTGTTACTGGTATGTAGAATCATATTTATGTGTGTGTGTGTGTGTGTGTGTGTTTGCAGAATTGTCAGCATGCTGGGCAAAAGTGCTTGGCAGCATTTCATCCATTTTGACATTCTGAGTTAAAGATCCACGGTGACCCTTCTGTTTTTCGTCCTCTCAGGATCGATCGGGTAAGTACCACTTGAACAGTAAGGGTTGATAAAAATTTGATAGCATTTTGAAAATTCGATGGCATTTTATTTGTCTGTACTTTTCAAATTCCACTGAGGTCGACTTTGCTTTTCATCCTGTTGGGATTGATAAAATAAGTACCAGTTGAGTACTGGGGTCAATGTAATAGACTTACCCTCCCTCTCGAAATTGCTGGCCTTGTGCCAAAATTTGAAACCTATATGTATGCATGTGTATCATCATTTAACATCTGCTTTCCATGCTGGCATGAGTTAGGTGGTTTGACTGGAAACGGTCAAGCTGAGAGCTGCCTCAGGCTCTAATCTCTTTTGGTTTGGTTTCTACGGCTGGATGCCCTTTCTAATGTCAACCACCTTCTGGAGTGTACTGCATGTCATGTAAAAGGTACCCTGTACACTCAGTAAAGTAGGTGGTGTTAGCGAGGGTATCCATGTGTAGAGACCATACCAAAAGAAAGTAGCCTGGTGCCTCTCCTGTCCATACCAGCTCCTGGTCTTAACATCCAAGACCTGCCAGAATGGCAAATAGACATTAAATGGTTATGATGATGATGGTAATGTACACCAATTAAATTTTTGTTTTTAAAACTATCAAGGAAATTGCCAAGGATTTGTTTTTGGAGGTCATTGCAACATTTGCAAGAGAAACCTCACAGGAATTTTACCAAAAATCTGAGCAGCTTCGAGATGCTGCCTCCGATGTCCAGCGAAGTCTGAGTGATGATGTTGTGAACAGAGAGATGTGGTAATTGGCATTTGTTATGCACACACGTAGATATATGTGTGTGTGTATATGTGTGTGTGTATGTGTGTATATATATATATATATATATATATATATATATATATATATATATATATATATACACACACACACACACACACACACACACTCGATGGGCTTTTTTCAGTTTCTGTCTGCCAAATCCACTCACAAGGCTATAGGAGAAGACACTTGCCCAAGGTGCTATGCAGTGGGACAGCCTGGAACTATGTGGTTGGGGAGCAAGCTTCTTACCACACAGCCACCTCTGCCCCCATATATATATATATATATATATATATATATATATATATATATATATATATATATATATGCACACACACACACACATATTTATACACACACACACACACATCATAGCTCATTTTCGTTATAAATATATGCATGTTTATGTTTGTGTGTCCATGTAATAACATGGACGTTTGCACGTATATATTTGTGCATGAATGCAATGTTTATATCTAATTGTTATTTTTTCTTATTTTTCCTTTCGTCCTTCTAACCTCTGCCCTGCTCTCATCTCCTCTCTCCCTTCTTCTTGCAGTGTTATCGCGCAGGAGGTGCACACTGAGTCCACTGCTGATGGTACAGCAACAGCACCAACACATGTGGCACAACCAGGTTTTAAGTTTGAAATTCAAGAACGCCCCTCTCTCATCTCATCTTCACCTTTCTCTTGGAGTGAGGTCACACAGGAAGGGCACACTGTGTCGACTGCTAATGGGGCAGCAACACATGTGGCTGAAGCAGGTTTCCAATTTGAAAAAACATGAAGAACAACTAGAAGAAGATGAAGATGAAGAAGAGAGACTGCAGAGGTTTCTTCAAGCGAAGACGAAAGAGCTGAAGAGTTTGAGTCATGAAGATGATGAAGGTGAAGTGACGGAGATAGAGGAAGAGGAAGAATTTGATGAGGCCAAGTTATTGAAGGATGATGATGAGGAGGAGGAGGAAGAAGAGAAGCAGGCAGAGGTGGAGGAGAAACAGAAGAGGCAGGAACGGGTAGCAGAGATATTGTCAATGCAGGAGACGAGGGATAGGCCTTTTATGAGGTGGGAGCTGGAAGAAAGGTCCCAGGAGTTGGAAAAGGAAAGGAAGAAAGAGGAGGAGGAGGAGAAATATAAGAAGGCCATGATTGAACGAATGCGTGAACAAGAAAGTGCCATGAGAGCCAGAGCCATTGCAGAACACGAAGCAAAGAAGCGACAGGATGAAGAGAAACAAGTGGCTCTGCTGAAAGCAAAACGTGAAGCAGAGGAGAAAGAAATGCGAGAAAGACTGAGAGCTGAGAAAGCTGCTGCAGAGGAAGAAGAGAAGAGAGTGGCTGCAGAAGAGGAGCAGAGAAGAAAGAGGTTGGCAGAAGAGATGATTGAACAGATGGTAGAGGAACATGTATTGACTGAGGTTCAGTCTGTGGTCAGTCAGCAGATGAGGTGAGGAAACTGGACTTTTTTTTACTCCACTTTTATTATTACAGTTAATGCCACTAATTTTTTCCTTATCAGAAAAACATTTTAAAATACTGAGGGGTAGATTTCATATTCCTAAAAAAATCCTTAAAATCAATGGAATTGTAATAGAAGACTAACCCTAACCCTTTACCTTTCATTCTGTCGTTGATGCTCTCAAATAACCCCTACCCTCTCCTAATAATTCCTGGCCTTATTACCCAATGTTGAAACTATATTTATTAGCAAAGGTAGAATTGTTAGTATGCTCGACAAAATGCTTCGTGGTATTTTGCCCGTTGCTATGCTCTGAGTTCAGATTTCTGCATGTCACTTTGTTTTGAGTTCAAATTCTGCCAAAGTCAACTCTGCTTTTCATCTTTTCGGGGTTGATCTAATCGATTATTCCCCTACTCCAACATTCCAGGCCCTGTACCTTTAGTAGAAAGGATTATTATTATTGTTTCCTTTCATTATAACTTTATTTCAGCCTCCTTAGTACCAGGCATCCTCTGGAGGCCAAGAGTAGCAAGGGCACTTTTGTTTTGTTGTGAAAGCTAAAATTATCACTGCATTTATTCCATTTTAGATGGGGAGTGCTTTCTGTAGAATAAGGGCTGTACCCATCGAAGCTATCTTTTGTAGTTCATTGAGATTGGAATTACCAGGGAGTTGCTGAATATACTTCTCAGCTCCCTTCTTTATCATTCCCAATGCACCAATTACTACTGGTATTAGCGTAGTTCTCAGCTTCCACATTTTTGTGATTTCTATTTTCAGATTTTTAGAATGAGAAAGCTTTTCGTATTCCTTTCTTGAGACATTTTGATCTTGTGGGACGGACAGACAAGTTCCTCTGTATTCCTTGATCACAGTGTCTGTTTGATTGGAGTCAATTTTTCTCTCAGTTTGTATTGTATGTTTTATTATTATTATTATTATTGTTAATTTTTCTGTTATTCTAGTGACATTGAAAAGGAGCTCCATGATCAACTTGTGAGAGAATGTTGCCAGAGAGCAACAGAAGATATCATGAATGAAGTGGTTGGGGAACTGCGTGACGGAGGGCCATGCTTTCTACAGAAACGATGTTGAGCTGCGCCTGGAGGCCCTGCGCAAGGCTGAGCATTGTGTGCGACTCTACAAGATGAATAAAGTCCTGGAATGTTGGAAGCAGAGACAATTGCAGCGCCAGCATGAGCGTGATATGACCATGTTCCCTTCATGGCCGTCACTGGCTCCACTTGATAAGCAGCTGAAGACACTCTGTGGGAAGGAACATGAAGGTGTGGTAGGGGACACGCTGGTCATGGGAATCAACCAAACCGCTCACCTCTCCATGGAGACCCCGTCGCCATCAGCCGGCGGGACGACTATCTACCCTTGGCCCTGACCCTCTGCCACATGAGGCGTCATTTGATACAGCAGAAGGCTTGGTACCCGCTCGATTTAGCAGCAACAGTTGGGCCAAACCTTCTCAGCACCAGCAGTTACGACACACAGATACATTCAGGTAAGATTCCTCTACACTGTCCATCCTTTTTTCTCATTGGGTGGGGCTGTGTCAGTGTTCTGGTCAATCCAGATCTTATGACCAGAGGCTTTCCACCTGTAACTGACCTGTTCTTTTTTTATTCAGTTTCGTCTGTTGTTACGTTCTGAGTTCAAATTCCGCTGAGGTCAATTTTGCCTTTCATCCTTTCGGGGTCGATAAATTAAGTACCAGTTACGCACTGGGGTCGATGTAATCGACTTAATCCGTTTGTCTGTCCTTGTTTGTCCCCTCTATGTTTAGCCCCTTGTGGGCAATAAAGACATAAGAGAGGCAGAAACAGGTGTGTTGCTGTAGAGGTGGGGACATGGTTACCTGGCCAAGGGAGAGATGGACTTCTTTCCGTTTCTACCAATCAGATCCACTCACAAATCCTTGGTTGGCTCTAGGCTAAAGATGCCATGGTGTGGAACTGAACCTGGAACCATGTGGTTGGCAAACAAACTTCTTACCGCACCTTCACCTGTTTTCTGATATTTATTTATAATGTTTGTAACTTTTGATCTCAATTTTTCTTGTTTGTTTTCAGGTCAAAACAGTGGCTCCCTCTACTGGAAGCTGATAATGTCATTACCAGAACTAGATGAGCAACAGACAGACAATGCAACCATGTACAGCCTGGAGTTGAGTGACTGGCTGAAGGCTAAGTTGAGCAAAGGAGCAAAACCACAGTCTGATCTCGATAATGTAAGTCTGTTTTACAGGTACTTATTAGAGAGGCAGTATTTTATGACTGGGTGATCTCCCTTCCACTAACCCTCACTTGTTTTATCAAGTGAGGACTTGGGGGGGGGGGTTCCCCTGCCATTTAACTTTGAAAGGGAAAATGGTCTCATGACTCCCCATCATTTAATGTGTGTTTACCATGCTTGTATGGGTTGCATTGTTTGACAGGAGCTGGTGAGCCAGCTCCGTGAGCTGTATCGTCTGTTTTGGCATGGTTTCTCCAGCTGAGTTTCCTTACAGTTTCCCTCTGCCATTTCCATACACCACCACAATCACTCTGTTCCCCGCTAAAATGAGATTCTGTCTTTTTCCATTTCAGATGTCTATTCTGAGCCTTTACAAATGTCATCTTGAAGGGTCATCCATAGGTAGACAGCAAGGGGACACAATGTTACATTTCTGTCTCCGTGAGGTCACTGGCTCATTGACCCCTGACCTCATACAGCACATTAAGAATAAGAGACTGTTTTGTGGCACCAGTGGCCTGCTTTTTGTGCTGCCTCTCTTGAGTAAAGACGATGATAAAGAGGTAAGTAAATACACACATTTCTTTTTAATTGTTTCACTCATTAGACTGCAGCCATGCTGGAGCACCACCTTGAAGGGTTTAGTCAACCTCAGGGCATTTTATTTTTAAGCCTATTCTACTGACCTCTCCTGTAACTACTTACCAAAAGGTCACACCTAAATATGCACAAATTTTTTACACACATGGGGTTAGGGTTAGGGTTTAAAGGTTAGGGTTAGAAGTCATATCTGTTTCCGATACTGTCCTGCTTTTTCGTTTTATATAGAAAACGTTGATTTAATTAGTTTGATAAGTGCCTCTGCACGAAACTCTCGAACCTTCAGTCACTATGTAACTTTCTCCAATGAATAAATCTATACTTATTGAGACTGACTCAACATAAATTCTATTTTTCATGTTTGATGAGAACCCAATAATGTTCGGAAATCGATTACAGTTGTTCATCTTTTTTTTCAATCTACGGAGAAATGGCTAAATTTGCCCTCTTTATAAATATACGATATATATATAAATCTAAATAGACCTCGATAATCGGCTCGGGAATCTCCCCAATGACTTTACAAAGGTCACTTGGGGCCCCAATTCGCCGTGAAACCATTTGGTAGCTGGTATCGTTACGAGGTCTATTTATATTTACCCACTTCTCTACTTGGAGAGTAAGCTCTCCTCCGGTTATATGGTTTTACCGTATATTATCACATATGTATATATATATATCTCTCTCTCTCTATATATATATATATGTGTGTGTGGAGAGAGAGAGAGAGAGAGAGAGAGAGAGAGAGAGAGACGTAGGTAGGTACATATGTAAGCACACAAACACGCACGCATATATATACGAATGTATGTATTTGTGTGTCTGTATGTCACCCCACCATCGCCGTATAACTAATGTTGATGCGATTATGCCCCTGTAACTTGTCGGTTCGAAAAAAGAGGCGTATAGGCTACTTTTGTATTATAGTGTGCGTGTTGTTATTTAACCCAGGGTCAAACCTGACTGAGCAGGCTCGTGCTCAAAGTCACTCTGGCCGTGACCATCCCATCCTATTCCTACGTCTCTGCTTGAAGTAGTTGTGTGGGATTTTAATCGAGATTTGGTTACTACTTCTAGCAGTTCGAGCCAAAACGTATAGGCCAGTTGTTGTTGTTTAATCCCAGGTCAGTCCTGATCCGGGCAGCTCTACAATCAAAGATGTTCCAGCAATGACCATCCCTTCTGTTATTCAGACAGAGTGTATCTAGGACTACATTGTGTAATGTATAGTATAGTGTTCAGTCTTAATAGCTACAGTTGTAGTTAATTCTGTCTTGGTTCAACTTGCGCTTGGTAGCCTCTTCGTTTACACCCTTTAAATCCCACTTCAACTCAACAAAACTCTGTTACACACACACACACACACACAAACACACACACATACATGCAGAGCCACCTTTGAAAGTGTCAGTCTTTAAGGGATTATGTTCGTCCACCACTGTTTGGCCTTCATTGCTGCACATTCTCTGTGTGTTTTGTGGATAAAGTTTCCTTTCGATCTCAGCAGAACTTTTTGCCAGACACTTTGTTCACGTCGATTGAAGCAATGACAAATAAAGGGTCTTCAATGTACCTGAAAATTGAAGGAAAAGATGATGGATAATGAAACGAATAATGCATGGCAAATTGAATGCAATTTAATAAATGATAATATACGTGTGTTTAATTGTAATCGTCTAAGCCCTCTAACCACTAAGCTACACACCTGCACTTGTACGTATCTCCTGGTAGTTTTGTCTCTTGCATGTGAGATATCTCTGTGGGTTTAAGTGTAGCGGGGTCAGTTGTCTGATGTTCCATGGGGTTTGCTGCTAAGAAATCAGATAGGGTTTGGCAGTCTGTTATTTTGGAACCAGTTTTCTTGGTGATTTATCCAGGGTTGAAATAGTTGCCTGGCAATGTCTGGGGGACAACGGATTAGATGTCGGTTGATTATCCTGTTATGTTGTTATTTTATAGGTGTGTGGCTCCTGGTTAGGAGATTCAGCTCATAATCGTAAGGGTGTGGGTTTGGTTCCCACACTTTACTTCAGCTCACTCAGCTGGCAGAAATGAGTCATACCTGTAATTCAGTGGACCAGCTTATCATGTTCTGTGTTCTGTGTTGGATTTCCCTGAGAACTACATCTACCGTATGCATGTCAGTCGCATCTTGTCTTCTACTATAGTCTCAGGTTAAGCAAATCCTTGTGAGTGGATTTGGTAGAAAGAAACTGGAAGAAGCCCATCACATATATGTGTGTCTTTGTGTTTGTCCCCCCACCATTCCTTGACAGCCAATGCTGGTGTGTTTGTGTCCCTGTAACCTAGTGGTTCAACAAAAGAAAGCAATAGAATAAGTTCTGAGGTTGATTTCTTCGACTAACACCCTTTAAGGCGATGCTCCAGCATGACTACAGTCAAATGGCTGAAGCATATAGAAAACAGTAAAAAATGTCTGTGGTGCACTTAGCCACTTGCTTGTTAATTTCACGAGCAGGCTGTTCCAGTGATCGGAACAATCCTAATTGACCAACAGCATTTTTAGATGGTGTTGGACCACTCGACACTTTGGTTTGCCCTCATTCTGCGCTGTGGTTCTGTCTTCAAGTGGTTGTGAAGTGTTTTGTTTGCCAGATGGGAATGTGGTTGAACACCATCCTCTTTTCTGATGTTGTGAGGATGCTGAAGGATTAAGGGGGGAGTGTGGTGGCTGTTGTTGTTGGTGTTGTTTAACCTCAGGTTAGTCCAGATTGAGCAAAATCCATGATCAAAAGTATCACAGCCATGACCATCCTGTCATTAACAAATCCAGAACCACATGACACAGCATATCCTGAGTCTAGCCACCATGTAGTGGTCTCCCTCATTGGCTCATACATACATATATATATATAGATAAGAGAGTAGGGTGTGATTTGAGGGAGATTTGGCTGCTATTTCTAGCAGGTCCAGCTACCATGTAGAGGCCTCCCTCATTGGCTCATACTTACATATATACATAGATAAGAGAGTAGGGTGTGATTTGAGGGAGAATTGGCTGCTATTTCTAGCAGGTCCAGCTACGATGTAGAGGTCTCCCTCATTAGCTCATACATACATATATACATAGATAAGAGAGTAGGGTGTGATTTTGAGGGAGATTTGGTTGCTATTTCTAGCAGGTCTAGCTATCATGTAGAGGCCTCCCTTATTGGCTCATACATACATATATACATAGATAAGAGAGTAGGGTGTGATTTTGAGGGAGATTTGGTTGCTATTTCTAGCAGGTCTAGCTACCATGTAGAGGCCTCCTTCATTGGCTCATACATCATCATCATCATCACCATCGTTTAACGTCCGCTTTCCATGCTAGCATGGGTTGGACGATTTGACTGAGGACTGGTAAAACCGGATGGCAACACCAGGCTCCAATCTAATTTGGCAGAGTTTCTACAGCTGGATGCCCTTCCTAACGCCAACCACTCAGAGAGTGTAGTGGGTGCTTTTACGTGTCACCTGCACGAAGGCCAGTCAGGCGGTTCTGGCAACGGCCACGCTCAAAATGGTGTCTTTTATGTGCCACCCGCACAAGAGCCAGTCCAGGGGCACTGGCAGCGATCTCACTTGGCTTGCCGGGTCTTCTCACGCACAGCACATTTCCAAAGGTCTCGGTCAGTAGTCATCGCCTCGGTGAGGCTCAATGTTCGAAGGTCTTGCCTCACCACCTCAGCCCAGGTCTTCCTGGGCCTACCTCTTCCACGGGTTCCCTCAACTGTTAGGGTGTGGCACTTTTTCACGCAGCTATCCTCATCCATTCTCACCACATGTCCAAACCAGCGCAATCGTCTCTCTTGCACACCACAACTGATGCTTCTTATGTTCAGCTTTTCTCTCAAGATACTTACACCCTGACGGGTATGCACACTGACATTACACATCCAGCGGAGCATACTGGCTTCATTCCTTGCGAGCTTACGCATGTCCTCAGCAGTCACAGCCCATGTTTCACTGCCATGTAGCATGGCTGTTCAATGAATTTTCAAAATTCTAGTCGTTCTATTGACGGGATTTTGTCAAAAGAAAGTGAGCTAAAAGTAAAAAAGATACAATTCCTCTTTCCATCAAGAAAGGAACCTTTGGAGAAAACTCCAAGCTGCCATTATATGGAATTTTTTTTTTTATTTAGTGTTTAATTTTATTTTTCATTTTCGAATTAACTGTCACGATATCTGCAAGAATAAATTGCATTGATATAAGAACTGCCGTTCAGTGGCACCAGTTCTGTAGAGATGTTTGTTTGGCAAAAAACTGGTGCCGGACAAAACTCCAATTGCTGGTCCGGACCATAGAGTGGAGTTCCATGAAAGTTTGTTCTTCAAAAAGAAGAACAATGGACGACGAATGTGTCGCAAAACTTGGGTTGTTGGATGTTATGACACCACAACCAGAAAAAGGATTTCTTCAACGTCTACCCGATAGGAGTGCAGAGATGTTGGAGAATGTTATCAGACAAAACGTTCTTGCAGAAAATTTATGACTGACAATTTGGCAAGCTATTGGAATCTGCATATACTCGGTTCCATTCACCAGACGGTAAATCGTTCCCCAAATTTCTTAGATCGGTCATCGGGGTATGTAAAAATCAGCGGAGGTAAAGATTATGGGAGATTATTTTTGTTGGTTTTATTTTGAAATGAAAACATTATATCAAGGTACGATTCAAGAAGATTGGATCCAGGTCGCGCATCCGCGCATGCGAGACGTGACTAGTGGATCCTACGACTCTCCAGCGCGCGTCACGCACAAAACATGTATGAGGGTGTTTGCGTTTTGTTTACAATGTGTTTTATTTACTTTGTTCAAAAAAACCAAAACAAACCGTCCTGCATGTTTTGTGCATACATGCATTGGCAATAGATTGTTATTGTAGGATCGACTAGTCACGACTCGCGTGCGCGTGCGCGATAGCAGGTGTGTTCGCCAATTAACGGCGGTGAATTCGAATGTGTGAAAAAAAGGTAAATTTCAACATTTCTCTCGTTCAACACCCGACAAAGCATAAACCACAAAATTCACCTTTATTCTGTAATTCTATCTCCAGAAAATCGAAAAATACAAGTTATTCGCTGAAAAATTCTGCGCCAGAAATTGCAAAAGAAGCCAAAACCATTTCACAGCTGATGTCTTCTGCTGAATTGCAGACATTTTCGAACAAGGTAAGGCAAAGAGATTTCCTTTTAATTCGCTTTCGCTTGTTTCAATAAAGACAAAACAAAACACTAACATGCTTTTGCTTTTGTTCAGACTTCGGTACTACTAATTTTTATAATTTCAGCATTCGTTTATTATTGTTTTCAAACGTATTTCTGCCAAATGTCATTTATAAAACATGTTTAAAGAAAAAGGGTGCGGATGCAGTCACGCCCCTCACCTTCGAAAATGTGTTTTTTAGTGAAAGGTTTCTAAGGAAACGTGTCTGTTTATTATTACATGTGTGTTTATATAGATGTCTGTAGGTATATAACGTGTGTATTTGTCTTTCTATAGCTCGAGAGAGAGAGAGAAAGTTGTAATGGAATTGAAGGCTTGTAATGGCTGTGGAGTATCTCTGGGTCAGTTCGTCGTACTTTATATTGTCTGATATCGTCTTTAAATCACATTTCACCTTCCAACACTTATAACCCCTCCTGAATCTCAATATTTCGTCGTTTTTTTGGCTTTCGGACACCTCAGTGTTTGTCCATCCATCGACATGCACAAATCTTGCAGTCCTCCATTTTGTTCTCTTCAGGATCCTTTCTTGGTCTACGCCTTTCAAACACGCGCGAAACAATTTCCAGTGGGAGGAGGGGGAGCCTGTTGAGCCTTGTGTTTTTTTGTATTTGTTTTTTTTTCTCTTGCTTTGTATCGGAGGGGAATGGGTGGAGGGGGTGTCTGAGAAGGTGGGTGGGGTGGGGTGGGACGGGGTGGGACGGGGTGTATGGCTTGGGGTTCTAATTCAATCTGTCCTTTCTTCCTCTTCCTTCAGCTACCATCCACTGTTCTTTGTTTCTCTTTTCTTCCTGTTGCACCTTCTCCGGCCCCTTTCTAACTTCTTCCTCTGCAGAGGCCTTTTTTAGCAACATTTAAAGCAACGAGGGGTTCTGCCCTCCACCCCCACCCCCACTCTCAACACTACATCTCCAATGGTCACCGTTTCCACCATATTTTCAGTGGTTCTGCCAATACCCAATATGATCAGGTCCAATGTTTGCTCTTTCCATACAGAATTTTCTGTTTTCGTGGCCTGCAGGACGGCTATTTCTTCTTTACTTCCGAGAAGAACAGCCGCCACAACCCAAGCCACATCTGTTTCTGGTGGGATTCTCTCCACCCTAATCCTGGAAGTCCTTCTTCCAAGATATGTAGGTTACTGTGGTTACAGCATATTCTTTTGCCTTTCCTGCCTTCTTGAACCACAATTGTTCCAAATCTGCTTCCTCTGCCTCAACGTTTTCAATTTTCCTTTCTTCCACTGAGTACACCTTATATATTTACTGTTTTCTTACCCATATTTTCCAATACTTTCTGGAGTAGGGACAACTTAGCATCACCACCGATCCTACGTGCCATCTTCTCATATTTCTCCATGTTTGTCAGGTCCACCTCCTTTTTTGTGACTTCTGTCACTTCAGCAAATCTTTCTTCTTCCTTAAACACTTGTCCATTCTATCAACTGCTCGTACGAGCCACTCCTCCGAAGAGGACAATTCGGACTCCCTAAGGTCTGAATAGAACATGTTCCTTACTGTTGGCATTGCTGATCCTGCTTAAGGCGGAGAGAAAGCACAAGACAGTCGACCCCTCCTCACACAATCAACAAATACACCAACACTATGTAAAAGCGTGAGAGGAAATGGGAAAGAAGAAAGAGAGCGAATGTCTTAATTCTCCTGTTTAAATAGTCGTTGCCGATGGGAGTCTTGCCGATGAGAGTCTTGCTGTTGTATTAGATTGATAGATAGAGAGATATTGATATATGTAAATATATATGTGTGTATATATTTAAGTGCAAGATCTCAGGATCAAGGTGTAGGAAGTGAGTAAGCTTCAAGCAGTCCATAGTAGAAAGTATAAAAAGCAACTTTGAAGAACATTAGTGGTTTATTGTCAAAGAAGATTGTAAATGTTTTCAAAAATTAGGGAACAGAGGAGATAAAATCACCAGCAGAACCTCAGAAATAGTAATTAGCCTAACGAGGGGTACTCCACTAGCTACTGATAAGGGTGAATACACCTTAGTTAAATGAAGGTTACATTGTTGTCAAAATATCTCAAGAGAATAAGGTTCTGCTAGCTGGGAGACATATGTTACTGGGATTTTCACCTGTTCCAATCCCTAAATTTGCATGTGTCTGTAGTTATATGTGTGTTTGTGCATGTGTGTGTGTGTGTGTGTGTGTGTGTGTGTACATGTATGTAGAAGAGAAGAGATGAGAAAGGAATAAACGATCATCTTCTGAACTTTCTAGGATGATTGCTCCTTCCTTTGTCATTCCTTTTCTTATTACTGCTCCCTACTTGACTAATGTGTCATTCTGGTGTATATTCAGTTTCACACCAGGTTATTTGGATCTCAATGCCTTAGCAATATATTCTTTTACTTGTTTCAATCATTTTGATTGTGGCCACGCTGGAGCACCACCATTTAGTCAAAGAAATGGACCCCGGGACTTATTCTTTGCAAGCCTAGTACTTCTGTTGGTCTCTTTTAATGTATTTTAATTATCATGTGCTTTTCAAGAGGCTTTTATAATTGAAGATTTCAACTTCACAATTCAGTCTTAATTCACTGTGAGATACACGTTTCAAGGTTGTATTAATGTCCAACAGAAGTGTACCCCAACACCGTAACTTTGTTTCCTCATAGCTGCATGCAACAAACATGAATATTTGAAGATAAAATTCTTTACAAATGGAGTAGATTACAATTGTATCTGGATTTGTTGTGAAAAAAAGTTTTGAAGGAGGGTGAAAAGAGGAGTTTCAGATAAATCACCCATGGGTTGTGAATAAAAATAGGGAAACAGAATACTTTGAGAGAAAAACCCCACCCTTTTTTTTTTTTAAAGCTAATTTCAATAAGGCAAACCCCCATCTGTGTCATAAACAGTTTCACTGTAGACACAATAAACATATGGTCCTGTGATATTGGACTGGGGTGGAACAGTTCTCCACTATCTACTTGAAGCTCTTCTATAGGCACTGTACTAAAAATAGCAACCCTTTATATTCTTAAGGTAGTGATATACAAAAAAGAAAACTTAATAAATTTATCATACAGACAGAGACATGGCTGTGTGGGAAAGAAACTAATTTTGTAATCTCATGGCTTCAAGTTCAGTCCCACTGCATAGCACCTTGGGAAAGCGTGTGTATATATATATACATATATATATTGATTGAAGTGTACAGTATTATAGTACTATGTATCCATTGTGGCCATCCTTACCAGTCGGTTTTGCACTTGGGGCTTAATAGGTTGTTAGATAACAGTCCAATTATGTAACCCTGCACTCTTCAGAGCAGCTCTACTGTCTGTTTTGTATGGTTTCTATGACTGAATGCCCTTCCTAACTAATGCCAGCCACTTTACAGAGTGAACTGAGTTCCTTTTTATGTGGTGCCCATGCACATATGTTAGTACATTACAATATTAGAGAAGTATTTCAGTTGATTTCACCAATCAGGCTCCCACACAACAGCAGAAAATCCCAATCCTGGTGCTTGTTAGAAGAAGGGCTCGTGCAAACAAAGAAGATTGTGCTGAAATGGATTTGTTGTATATATATAATATATATACATGGGTTGCATGGAGGCAAAGTGACTGAGTCCCTTTCAAGTGTTGGGCCTCATGGAGGCAATGACTGAGAAGACCCATCAAGCTGAGCAAAACCGCAGTTGTGGCAGATACTGGTACAGTACAAATTGGCATGTAAGGGCATCCAGCTATAGAAAACCATGCCAAATCAGAGAGGAGCCTGGTGCAGCCTTCCAGTGTGCCAACCCAGTCAAACCATCCAACCCATACCAGCATGGACAATGGATGCTAAATGATGATGATGATGACACACACACAATAAATACATATGTGTGTATACATATATATACATATATATATATATATATATATATACATACATATAATTATATATATATATTTCGTTTTTTTGGATTTGGTTCCCAAGACTTATTTTATGTCATTTCGTGTGTTGAAGCATCTTCTGTTGTGTCTGGGGAGAGTCATTTTCTTATTGTGCCTTCAAATTTAACACTCACCGGTAACATTTCCACTTATTTCTTATTTTAATTTTCCTAAAACTTTCGTTGCGTCTTGCAAACTTATCAATAGTCTTGACTCTGTCCGTTATTTATGCATGTGTGTGTCTCAGTGTGTGTGTATGTATGCGTGCATGTGTGTGTATGTATGTCTGTGTGTGTGTGCATATGTATATATGTATGTATGGGTGTGTATGCATACATGTATGCATGTAGGTATTCTGCATATTCCTGTGTTTGTGTGTGTTTTTATGTATGTGTGTGCATGTGTGTATATGTATGTACCTCTGTCTCCTTGTGTGTGCATGTCTGAGTGTGTGTGTGTGTGTGTGTTTTGCTGCTATGTACCATGTTTTTATGTATGGGTGTATACATATGTGTGTGTGTGAGTGTATCTGTGTGTATGTATGTATATATGTATACTTGTGTGGGTGTGTGTACGTATGTTTGTAAGTATATATGTGTGTATATGTGTACATATCTATGTATATGTATATATAATTGTGTATGTATTTGTATAAATCCATATGTATGAGTTATTAGGTTCTGTATGTATGTACATATATCTGTATGTATGTGTGTGTATATATGTATGTATGCGTGTATGTGTGTTTGTGTGTATATATATGTATGTATATGTGTATATATATATATATATATATATATATATGTATGTGTATGTGTATGTATGTATATATGAAAACACTTGAGTTCTTTTTCTTTTATATATATGTATTTGTATGTATGTATGTATGTATGTATGTGCATGCGTGTGTTTACGTATGTGTTTGTATACATGTATGTATATGTATATGCGTATCTGTTTATTCGGTTATAGGCGTAGATGTATATGTATGAGTATATGTATGTGTCTATTTCTATTTATACATGTGTATATATATATATATGTATATATGTGTGTATGGGGACATGCACACATATGGGTATATTTGTATAGGCATGGGTACGTATGTGCATATGTGTAAATGTGGACGTATGCGTGTATACGTGTGTGTGTGTATATATATATATATATATATACATATATATGTGTATATATATGTATGTATATGTGTATATGTCTTTATGTATGCATGTATGTTTTCACACAGTTATATGTATGTGTTGTCCAACCCACTATCCGGTAGCGTCCAATTCTCTAACGGTTTTTTTCAAATGAATCAAGTCATAACCTTATCCATCTATTGTTTTCATAATCGGTCATAAAGTCTTACGTTTAAGATGATTCCCATGCATTCCCTGAAGAGAAGGTTACAATTTTAATATCACAGATCCCTATGGAGCACACAGGTTGTAATCCTTTGAAACATATGTAGGAATAAAGTATGCAATTATAACATGCGTTTTCTCCATTCCTTAAATTTTTAAATATATATATATATATATATGTATGTATGTATGAGCCAATGATGGAGACCTCTGCATGGTGGCTACACCTGTTAGAAGTAGCAGCCAAATCTTCCTCGAATCACACCTTACTCTCTTATATTTTAGATGAGGAAAGTATTTGAATATCCCAGGAGATTCTTGTGGTGGTGGTGTGGTGGTGGTGGTGTATAGGGCAATCATTGTTAAGGGGAAGGGCTGCAGAACTGTCCCTGAATACTTAAGGGATTACGTAGTAGAGATACAGCCAATCCAGGGAGGGTCCTGCAACGTTGTGTGAATGTAGTTCCTTGTTTTTGTGTGTTGACTGTGATCTTGAGCATGATAAGAGGGTCTGCCATGTTGTTTAACCCTAGGGCAATACTGATCCAGTAGACCTATGATGGTGGGTGTTACAACTATGATTATCTTGATTTTGTTTGATTTTAATTCAGCCCTAGTGTATCTTGGAATATATAATTTAATGGGTCTTTCCAACTTTAAGACAGCTAAGCAGTGATTTCAGGGAGAGTTAGCTGCTATTTCTTGTAAAGTAAGGTACCACATAAAAGTTACTCACCAATTTTTGATGATGATGATGGTGATGATAGTGGTAGTAGTGGTGGTAGTGGTGATGATGATGTTGATGACAATGATGGTGGTAGTAGTAGTGGTGGTGGTCATGACGATGATAGCAGTAATGCTGGTGACAGTGATGATGATGATGATGATGGTGAATGCGATGGTTGTGGTGGTGGTGGTGGTGGTGGTGGTGTTAAGTAGAACACAATGAATCGCCCCCAAGAGGCTCTGTGTGAAGGAAGTAAAACAGCAGACTATTTTCTTAGGACACCCAAGAGAGAGGAGGGGGTGCAATGGGGGTGGGGGTGGGGGGATATAACATTTCACTGTTGTCGTGTTGATGTGGGTGGTGCATATATATATATACACACACGTATGCATGATATAATCTCGTATATATATATACATAGATATATTCACTCCCTCACACCCTCTCCCCTCATACACGGCTTATTTTTTCTCGAAGTGTCTTGAAGTACACAGAGGAAGCTATAAATAAGGCCTTGTAAATACTGAGTTGAGAAAACTATTTTGGACCCCAAAAAAAAAACAAATCAGTTTCTAAAATGCTTTGGTCCAATGGTAGAACATCTGTCATGTTCAAAGATGTGGGTTTGAGTCTCACTGGCAGCCTCTTTGATTTTTACTCTCCAAATAGTTTCCATGTTTCTATTTATTAGCTTCACGTTTGTGCTTCGAAATCCACCATTTCCCAAAAAAAGGGATTCTTTTACATTCGTCGAAAAATTTATTACAAGAAGGCAAAGCTGTGTGGTCAGGAAGACCCCTTTGTAGCCAGTTGGTTTTGGGTTCAGTCCCACTGTGTGGTACCTTGGCTAAGTCTTTTATACTATACTGTCAGACCAATCAATGCCTTAGACATGAATTTTGTAGATGGAAACTGGAAGGAAGCCTATTCTACTGGGTTGGCCATGTGATTCAGATACCAAGTAGCCAGTTCCCAAAGATGGTCCTCTTCAGCAAGATTCAGACTGGAAGTTGGCCCCGTCGACTTTCGAAAGTTTGTTTTGCTGCAGGTCTCAAGTGGTCTCTCATTTTACGTAGTATCCTTCCCAATTGGTGAGGGTCCCTGGCTGTTAATTGGAAGCCATGCAAGTCCATGTGCTTTTACCTGTCTCTTCTCAAAGCTCGTTACTCCAGCGTTCACCACATCAGCTCGTTAAGTCTCAACAGTCCTCACCGTTTGTTTTTACTGTTTTGTTCTTGTTCTGTTTTGTTACCACTTTAACCTTCTGCGGGAAGGACTGTTTTAACGAAGTCTCATCTGGTCCCTGCCTTTGAAATGCGGAGTATATAAAACAGGGGGCAGCTGATGAAGGGAATGTTCTTTATGTTGCCTGTTTCGTTTCTCTGTTTGTTTCTTTCGATGTTCATTGTTTGTGTCTTTTTTATGTTCTCGTTTCTCTTTTTGTTCACATTTCTTTGATGCCCTGTACCAATATATGCATGTATATATATACATATATAAGTAGGCATGTACATGTATGTGTGTATGTATGCATATACTTATATGTTGCTTTCCAGAATTCTTTGCTACCAGCATAAATAAGTTATTGATAAAATGGCAAAATTGTGTTGATGATTTAGGTGCATTCTTTGATTAACTGCATTGCTTTTCGTTGAGATAAAGTAAAATAAACTTTCAGTTCAAAATCGGATCATTTCATTCTTAACAACCTGATATAATGTAGCCCTGTACGTTTACTTTAAATCCACAGGTTGGTCGTGAGTGGAACACCTTTGTTCATTGAACAGCCGTATCAGGGTTGGCCTAGGGCTAAACAATCACAACACCCACAGATTTCCATAACAATACAATCATTGGCATTTGGGGTGGCCACCAGTTGCAAACAGATGGTGCACTTTGAGTGCAAACATGTACACACACTTTTACTGTCCTTGTTGTTTTTGTTGGTGGTGGTGGTGGTGGCGGCGGTGGTGGTGGGGTGTTGTCCCTGTTTGGTGTCAATGTTGTTTTCTTTGTCTTTCATGGATTATTTAATGAAATATATTTATACGTACATAGACGCATACACAAACACACTCACACACTTATATACATACATTGCATTCATACAAGCATACACAGATACATATATAGAGTTACTCATACATTCACATGTACACACACACACACACACATTCATACACATACCTATATATATCTTGCATTCATGCATACACACAGTACATGCATACATGTATAGTGACATGCAATGACATTAACTCCCACATACATGTTAGTCAATACACACACAGCCTGGAAGACTTCCTAAAAAAAAAGAAACCCCAGATATCACAACACCACCACCACCACCACTACCACCTCAGCCACCACTGTCACCACTACCAACACCACTACAAGTGCTGCAACATATACCATCACAAAATTGCCACCAGAACTACCACCACCACCACCACCACTGCCACCGCCCTACTCGCTACTCACTTCATAACCACTGCTACTATCACCTAAGCTGCAACTCCTACTTTCACCACCACCACTTTCCACCACAAACCAATGAGGGAGATCCGCCACTACTAACTACATTATTAGAAATAGCAGCTAAATCTCCCTCAAATCACACCCTACTCCTCTCTTATGTATGGACCAATGTGGGAGGCATCTACATGGTAGCTAGAGCTGGGAGAAATAGCAGCCAAATCTCCCTGAAATGGCTCCCATTTTAGAAATAGTTACATTGTATAAACAAAATTTTAGGGGAAAGGCAAGATGGTCACAGCTGGAGCGTCTGCTGTGACTGGATTGACCTGGGACTAAACTACCACCACCACCATGTTGTTATTATTCATGTCAACATTTCCATGGCAACAGAAAACTGTTCACACACAACACGGTGGGGGAGGTCAGTGTGTGTGTGTGTGTGTGTGTGTGTTTATCTGGTGCCTGGTGGTGATGGAGACATCCTGTTCTATAAGTGTCACTGTTGGTTTTTCGTTGTTTAACCCTAGGCCAGCCTCGGTGGAGAAGGTCTATGACCACAGATGCCTCAACCATGACCATCTCATATTTAGAAGTGCATGACTTCAGGTGTCCTCCTTTCTTTATTGAAGAAGTTCAGAAGTGAGGTGAGGATCATTTAGCTGTTATTTTCAGCAGATAGAGCAACCATACAACAGCTCTCATTTTCCTGTGCCTGGTTTCAGCTGCAGTCAGAGTCTTGACTTATGATCAAAGGGTTTCCATCCTTGACCATCCAACATGATCTCGTGTTTTTTGAAGACAGCAATGTGGTGTGATTTTGAGGGAGATTTGTCTGCTATTTCTAAATGAAGACCAGTTTCCACATGTGGGCTGATTTGTGTCAGGAGCAGTGGGGAGAGGCAGGGTGATGGGGTGGGGGGCAGATATCGTGTGCTTATGTTGTCATTTTGCTCCAGCTAAACCCTGAGTAAGCAGAAGTATGATCACAGGCAATCCAGTTGTGACTATCCCCTCTGTCTCCGATGTTTAGGGAGCCAAAGCTCCCATTAGCAAGTAAGCATGATTTGTAGGAGATTGTGGAGTGAAGGAGGAATTGCGAGAAAGAGAAGAGACGTGGATTGGTTTGTCGAGGTAGGGTGAGGGCAAAATGTTCTTGTTATGTGTTGGTGGAACATCCAGGTTGGGGGGGGGGGGGCTAGCAGATGGCAATACTAGAGTGAGAGAAGGCATGTGGGTAGAATACACAGGTCGGGGGCAAGCAGAGAGTAAGGATGCAGTGGCCCTGGGCCAAGAGGACGACAAGATTGGGGAGTGAGAGGTAATCATAATGCGTGAGAAAGAGATGTAGTTTGGTTCATTGTGTAAGAAGTTTTCTTGTTAAGTGTAGGTGGGACACACAGCACTTGTAGAACTCAGTTTCACTGATGTGGGTGGGACAGATTGAAGGATGTGCTGAAACGATTGTCATGTTGAATAAAAGATTCTAAATCCATCTTCTGTTTCTTTTATCAACAATAAACACAACAAACATTGTGGGTTTCCTGACATAAATCCAGTGAAAATTGTAGAGTTTCTGTGGAGGATGACATCAGGTAGCCTGAAACGGTGAATGTGCTTTGACTGACATAAGAATAGGCATATACTCAAAGTCCAAATAGTTACATGTGTGTGTGTATATATGCATCTGTGTGCGTGTGTATATATATATATTTATATATATATATATATATATATAGCAGTGTATATGTCTGTGTGTATATATATATATATATATATATATATATATATATATATATATATATATATATATATATATATATATATGTATATATATAACTTTTATGAGTAATATTCTAAAAGAATATATAATTGAACTTATGTTGAGTGCTCAATTATCTTGAGCAAATAAATGTGTATATATGTGATTTTATATTATTAATTCATCAATAATATATTTAGGAAATCAATATTTAGTATTTCAAAAGATATATATCCAACATAACATGGTAGCATAATAAATTTAAAAGTTTAAAACATAAAAATAAAAATATGGAATATAAATATCGATACATATAAAAATCTAAAAATAGATAAATATATGTTTAAATATATATGCGTATAAAAATTTATGTGTAAATAAGCATGAATATTATGTTTATTTTTATGTTTTAAACTTTTAAATTTATTATGCTACCATGTTATGTTGGATATATATCTTTTGAAATATTAAATATTGATTTTCTAAATATATTATTGATGAATTAATAATATATATATATATATATATATGTATACCCATGCACTTTTACACCCTGATGTGGGCTGATGCAAACAAACAGCCAAAGAAACTGAGTCAGTGACTGCGTGCGCGTGTATGTATGTGTGTATCTGTGTTCTACATGATACGGGGAGGGGGGACAGTTATGTGGTGGTGGTGGTGTGGGGGGATCATGTTTCAAGTGAGACTGGGAAGGAAGTTGAGGCAGGGTAACCCACATAGACGCCCCCCCCCCTTGCCACCCCATTCCGATGGTGGGACAGACCCAGACACACACACACACCACCGACAAGGAGTTCATATGGGGTGGGGGGGTAAGTATTGGGTGGCTGGTGAGGTGGGAGTGGGGGCTAAGGAATGCCCAGCAAACACATTAACATATACTCACTCCCTCACACACACACACCTACCCAAGCAGCCAGAAAGGCAGAAACACACACAAAACCAAGTCTTAAAAGCTGAGGAAGCTCTGACCTGATGTGAGTTCTTTTTACTTGCTAAAAATAGCAGTCAAATTTCCCCTGTCACATGATGAAAAGAAGAACACATAGCATCATGGGCTTGTTGATAGAAGAAGAAATGGGGGGGGGGGGGGTCAAAGATGGAACCCTTATGACTAAAGCTCTGCTCAGGCTGGTTTAGCCTGGGGCTAAACGAATACAACATTTCCATGGAGCGCACAGGCATATATACACATACGTATATAAACAAGCACTCCTTT